>NC_092716.1:119482840-119537557 GCF_047496885.1 Scyliorhinus torazame
ATGCCGGCGTTGGACTGGGGTGAGCACAGTAAGACGTCTTACAACATCAGGTTAAATGCCCAACAGGTTTGTTTCGAATCACTAGCTTTTGGAGCACAGCTCCTTCCTCAGGTGAATGAAGAGGTGTGTTCCAGAAACCCATATATAGATAAAGTCAAAGATGTAATATGATACTCTTCTTACTGTACCCTCCCTGCTGTCAGCCTGTCAAACTGCCCCTGCTACCTTTTCCTCCTCTATCTTGTTCCCTCCTTTCCCTATCTGCACGAGCCTTAAACAAAATAATTTCTCACCAGACCACTGCCTTCAGTGATTCCCAAAAAATGGCGCCGACACCTCCCCATTCTGATTCAACTCCACATACTACTCCTTAATCGCTGCCCGCACCTAATCTGCAGAAAGACCAACCTTTCAAGCTTCTGAGGTGCACGAACACCTGCAACGTTTTAACCAGCCCATTCAGTCCCCAGAAGTTCCATGTTACCAGCCTTACCAGAGGCTTATGCCTCCAATCCCCTCTACAATCTGTCATCTTCCCCACTTATCTCCCGCCCCCTTAATTACACCCTGTACCTAGCCCATCCCAGATGTCCCCTTTCTCCGCCCATGACCATGTCATCTCTCACCCCCTGCTACGTCATAACAACCTCCCCAGCTCTCCAGGCCACCCCTCTCTTCTCCCCCATCACCTCACTTCCGTTCACCAGCATAACCTGCTAGCATAACAGCCCCCGTCCAAAGGCGCTCAGCTCAAGGAAGGCTCCTTGTTGACCTTACTCTCCCCCACCCAAACAAAGACTTCTGAACTCCAGGCAGCCTTCTCCAAAAGCAAACAAACAAATGTTAAACACCAACAGTCCCAGAAAACACCAACAGTCCCACATAAACTTTCCCAACAGTAAACAGCAACCCCCCCCCCCCCCCCAAGAAAAAGATTAACATTCCCCAATCCCTACCTCCACTTCAAACATGCTCCCAACCATTATGAAGTGCCAGCTCCCCAGTTCCCAAGCATTGTCCGCTCAGTTCTCCCCCAGTTTATGCTCCTTAATGAAGTCTTCGACCGCTTCTGGGGTCTCAAAATATTACTCCCGATCTCTGAACGTCACCCATAATTTTGCCGGGTAGAGCACCCCAAACCTGATCTGCCACTGGTACAGCACCGCCTTGGCCTTGTTTAAGCTTGCCCGTTGCTTTGCCAACTCGGCTCAAATGTCCTGATAAACTCGGACGCTATTCCCCTCCCAGTCGCAGGTACGCTTCTCCCTGGCCCATCGCAGAATCTTCTCTTTCTCTTCAAATTTGTGGAGCCTCACAATCACCACCCGCGGCGGCTCCCCAGCTCTAGGCTTCTGCCTCAGGGGCCTATGCGCTCAGTCCGTTTCAGGCACCTTATCCAGCACCCCTTCTGCCACCAGCCCTGCCAGCATCTTCGAGACTACCTCGTGGCACCCACACCTTCCACTCCTTCAGGCAGGCCCACTGTTTGCAGGTTCTGCCCCCTCGAGGCATTGGCTTGCTCCTCCATCTTTGCCTTCAAAATTTTACAGAGGTCGCCTAGGAGCCCCACCTCGAGAGTCCCCACACGATCGCTGTTGTCCGAGATCACTCCTTCGATCTCCCGAATCTGTGATCCTTGCACCTCCAAACACTTCTCCACCCGTTCCAAAGAACTCTTCAGGGGTGCCACAGCTCCTTCAAAGCCTTTGCACGATCCTCACCCATTTCTTTCCTCGGCTGCTAGAATTCCACCTGAATAAAAGACATAGCTCCTCCATTTGGGGCCTTCCAGCTTGCATCACTCCTCTTCCCCTTTCCAGTTTACATCACTTCCACCCCCCCCCCCCCCCCCCCCCCCCCCCCAAAAGCATGCTTAAAGTGGCTGTTGCTGCAGCACTAGCCTGTTCCAACTTTTCAGCCAAATCTCTCACTGTTTTCTGCTGGGTCTGGTAACCGGCAGACATACCACTCCCGGGGAAACTCCTCCAACATTCACCTACGCCTTTTCATCAAAATTCCATTCAATATTGGGTAAAAAGAGCTCTTTTTTTTTTTGTGCCTTCAAGCAGGAGCTGTCCTGTGTGTGACCAATCACTCCATGGTCAACACCGGAAGTCCACCACCACCTTCTCAAGGGCAATTAGGGACGGGCAAAAAATGTTTGCAGAGCCAGCGATGCCCATGTGCCATGAACGCATTAAATAAAACACTTGCCGGGGTGTTACACAGTGACGGGTCTGTCTGCACTAGCATTGTTCAATGTTATACAGTGGTAACCCTGTCTCCCTCAGTACTGTATCCCAGCTTTATGCAGCGGCAGAGTGTACCCAACAGCACTACCCCTAGTGTTATAGTGACAGACCTGTCCCTACTAGTGTCCGTAATACATTTAATTTGAAAGCGAATCTGAAATTAGGGTCTTGAATCGAAACAAAGAAAGCTATGATGGTATGAGTTGCAAGTTGGTTGTGGTGGATTGGTAAGCTATATTAATGATAGACATCTTTAATTAACGTTTAAAGAATTAATACATGGTTTACAACAAAAATACATTTATTTGACACCAAAACCCAGCAGGAAAAGTAATCTAAGCATGGTTAACGCAAAGTTAGATTGTATGGTATCCAAGAAAGAGTTGTAAAGTTGCCAAAGGAAAGAGTAAGCTTGAGGATTGGGAACATTTTAGAATTCAGCAAAGGAGAACTGATAAAGAGCGAATCAAATCCTAAAAAAAAACCTAACAAGAAACCAAGACATACTGTAAAAGATGCTATCGGCATTTAAAAAGGAAAAGATTAGCAAAGACAAATGTGGGCACAGGCCGTGAAAGAATTTATAATTGGGAATAAGGAAATGGCAGAGAAACTGGAATACTTTTTGTCAGTCTTCATGGAGGAAGATTCTAAAAATCTCAATAATAATAATCTTTATTATTATCGCAAGTTGGCTTATAACACTGCAATGAAGTTACTGTGAAAATCCCCTAGTCGCCACACTCCGGCGCCTGTTCTGGTATACTGAAGAGAGAATTCAGAATGTCTAATTCCACCTAACTAGCACTTTCGGGACTTGTGGGAGGAAACCGGAGCACCCGGAGGAAACCCACGCAGGCACTGGGAGGATGTGCAGACTCCTCACAAACAGTGACCCAAGCGGGACCTGGGACCCTGGCGCTGTGAAGCAACATTGTGCTACCCTGCCGCCCTATTGGAATTGAAAAAATTAGTCTTCGTAAAGAAGTAGTATTGGAGAAATGAATGGGACTGGAAGTTAATAAATCCCCTCGACCTGATGATCTACCTCCCAAACTGTTGAAAGAGGTGTCTGTGTTGATAGTGGCTGCATTGATGACAATCTTCCCAAATTCTATAGATTCTGTAATGGTTCCTTCAGATTGGAAGTTGGAAAATGTAACCCCATCATTAAGGAAAGGACGGCGAGATAAAACGGGAAATTAGAGACCTGTTGGCCTGACACTAGGAGGAAATTGATAGAATCTATTGGATTGGATTTTGTTTCTTGTAACGTGTACCGAGGTACTGTGAAAAGTATTTTTCTACGTGCAGCTCAACAGATCATTAAGTACATGAAAAGAAAAAATACATCACAGGGCAACACAAGGTACACAATGTAACTACATAACACCGGCATCAGGTGAAGCATACAGGGGTGTAGTGTTAATCAGGTCAGTCCATAAGAGGGTCGTTTAGGAATCTGGTAACAGTGGGGAAGAAGCTGTTTTTGAGTCTGTTCGTGCGTGTTCTCAGACTTCTGTATCTCTTGCCCAGTGGAAAAAGTTGGAAGAGTGAATAAGCCGGGTGGGAGGTGTCTTTGATGCTGCCCGCTTTCCCCAGGCAGGGAAATCTATAATCTATTATAAAGGATGCAATAACTGCAATTAGGAAATACAGAGGAGGGTGGTCTGGTGACACTGCTACCTCACGGCGCCAAGGTCCCAGGTTTGATTCCGGCCGTGGGTCACTGTCCATGTGTGGAGTTTGCACATTCTACCGTGTCTGCGTGGGTCTCACCCCCACAACCCAAAAGATGTGCAGGGTAGGTGGATTGGCCATGCTAAAATTGCCCCTTAATTGGGGGCAAAAACATTAATTGGATACTCTAAATTTTTTTTTAAAAAGAAGAATTTATGAAAATTGTTTGACAAACCTGTTGCCGTTTATTGAAGATTTAACTAACAGTATAGATAAGGCGGAACCAATGGATGGGATATATTTAGATTTTCAGAAGGCTTTCGATAAGGTCTCCTATGAGATTAGTAAACAAGATTGTGACTCCAGGATGGGAGTCATATCCTGGCAATGATTCAGAATTGGTTAATGGACAAAAAAAATTAATGGGCCATTCTCAGGTTGGCAGGCTGTGGCGAGCAGGGTATCATGATCTGTGGATGAGGCCACAGCTATTCACAATCTGTATCAATGTTTTGGTTATGGGGACCAAGTGTAATATTTCCAAATTTGCTGATGTCACAAAACTAGGTGGGAATGAGAGTTATGAGGGGGATGCAAGCTTCAAGGGGATTAAGACTGGTGAGTGAACAAGAATAAATATGGCCGATGGACTATGATGTCGTTCACTAATGTCCTTTAGGGAAAGACATGTGCCATCCTCCCTCGGTCTGGCCTACATGTGACTCCAGACCCTCAGCAATGTTTTGCATACCTTCTGGATAGGCCGATCTAGCCAGTCAGTTCAAAGGCAATTAGGAATGGGCAATAAATCCTTGTTCATAAGTCACTGAAAGCTAACATTCAGGTGCAGCAAGCTATTAGGCATACAGGTGGATGTTGGCCTTTATTGCAAAAGAATTTGAGTACCGTAATAAAGATGCCTTGCTGTAATTGTTTCGAGGCCTGGTGAGACCACACCTAGAGTATCATGTATAATTTTGATCTCCTTGCCAATGGAAAGATATACTTGCCATCATGGGAGTGCAATGATTCCTGGGATGGTGTGATTGTCCAAGAGCAGAAATTGGGGATACTGGCCCTGTACTCCAGAATTAAAAGAATGAGAAGTGATCTCATGTTGGACAGATTTGGAGATATTAAAGATAGCAAGGGATATGGGGAGTGTGCAGGAAAACAGCATTACGCTGGATCTCTAGTTGACACCAGGCTAGAGGGACTGAATACCATCTTTCTCCCATTTCCTATACCCCTACTGTACCCCAGTGTTATACAATGACAAACCTGTCCCCACTGGTACTGTACCCTGGTGTTATTCAATGAGGGACCCCACCAGTACTATACACTAATATTGTCCATGACAAACCTGTCCACACCAGTACGTTTCCCCAGTGTTATACAGTGAGGGACCTGTCCCCACCAGCATCGCACCCCAGTGTTCTACAGTGAGATATAGAAACCTCTCCCCATCAGTATTGTACTCCAGTATTATGCAGTGAGATTTTATGGTGAGACCTGTCCCCACCAGTGAGAAATCCAGAGTCACCACTGTTGTGGCTAAGATGTATTCCTGGTCTGAATTTGTCCTTTTGTTTATTTACAGCATGGCCGTTCCCTCGAAGGATATGTGGGATTCGCAAACCTCCCCAATCAAGTATACCGCAAGTCAGTGAAACGTGGATTTGAGTTCACACTAATGGTTGTGGGTGAGTCTTGGTGTGTAAATTGAGAACTTAAACCCTTTGCTACATCCTATGAAGACAAATGTTGATCGGTGGTGTTAACATATAACTAATTGTTATTATCCAAGACCACACACACCCATATTTTTCATAAGATCCAGTCAGGGGCCAATAATGTTTTATTATGATCTAGCAGTTGGTAAGTGCCGTATGAGCCAAATACCAAAAAGGGAAACTCGACAAGCAATCCCAACTATTTTCTATTTGTATTTTACCATGTGAAAATATGTGTACTGAATTCAGGAGCCACAAATTCCAGTAACACTTTTGGAATTTTAAAATATTTATTAAAAGAAAACTTATACACAAGATTACATTTACATAGTTAAAAATTAGACTGCTCAACTGATTCTTACTTTTCACAATTAAACTGCCGTTTAGGCAACAGTCCATATAGAAACTGCATCTATAAAAAAGAAAATCCAGTAACATTACCACAAGACATGCACTTTTGCTGTTGGGGAAGAATTTCACAGGGCTCATTCGATTGTGGAAATCCAAGGCTTTAAACAAAACTGTGCTTTCTGGAATAACCGGGTATTTTCTTGGGTGACTGAAGGTTGCTCACTTCTTCAGAGTTCTCTCCCAGCACAGCGCACTCATTGGTGGACCTTACATGGGCATACTTAGTACAGCTTCCAAACTGTCTTTAAATGTTTCTTCCTCCTTCATCTTTTCTCAATTGTCCGTATCTTTCTTTGGACTTCATCTTTCCCAAAATGTAAAAACCTTTCATGTTCTTTTCGGGTAAAATAAAATTGAATAACTTTGCGTTATTTATTATGACCTTTTCTTAAGTCCCTTTGAAATTCAACAGTTAAAAATCCAAATCCTCAGTTACATCCTAATGCAAATTTCAACCTATATTGTGTTTACAGGTAGAACATCCAACTTGACCATATTCGTTTGAAGTGCCTGCCTTTACTCTTAACCTCTTTGATATTTTCAACTTGTAGACCACCTGTTTTCAGTTTAATGAAATTAGTCTTACACACATGCCCACACGCGCCTGTTTTTGATCAGAAAACTGAAAGGGTTTGGAGTGAGTCGAGATGTTTTAGAGAAGGTATGCAAAAGTCTGGTGGAGACCATTTTAACATTCAACATGAAACTCTGGTCTGGTAACCTGTGTGTGAAATGCAAAACCAAGTTGGCCAAAATTGTCAACACTACAGGTAAAAGCATTGATAGACAGTAGGCACAGCTCAATAATTTATTTAATAACGCAGTTAAGTGGAATGCTCAGGCCATCATTGATGAGCCCCATCACATTATATCAATTTTAGAATGTCTAATCCGATGAAAAATCTGAGATCTTTTGCTCCCAGTGCCATAAGCTTACTAAATAGCATTATGTGAATTTAACTTGCTGTTTTTATTTATTTTAACTGCAATAAGTGCTTTAATGCCAGAGTGCAATGTGTTATGTTTGTGTGGTATGAATGTATGTTTTATGTGCAGAAATGTAGGGATGTAATGTAGGAATACATTAAGTATTTATTGTTTTTAACTAATGACTGATTGTATCTTTTCCTGGTGGTGAAGCCAAAGACAAATTTCTACTTTGGACAATACAGCTTTATTCTATTCTATACCACGGTAGACCCTAAAAATATTTAAGAAACGACATTTTCTTCGCAGATCAAAGTAGACAATTTTGAGATTCAAGACACTTGCTCAGTGGGTAAAACCACACGATTCCACAGGTTTTGAACAAACAAAAGTAAACTTTTCTGTACAAGGTCAAAAAGATAAAATAATTTACAATATCTAATAATGAGGCACATACGAATTAACAGGCAAACTGTGGTCAAATACCCCACACTGCACAATAAATGGCAGATGCGACCAAGACAAGACAATCAGATGTCTGTAAAAACGGAGTCACCCAATATCACTGAAACTCTGTCCCTCCCATGAGGGCTTCCTGTGTTCACCTTTTGAAGATCTTACCTGGAATTCTCTACAAATGTCACTCCAACTTGGACAGCTTCAACGATGGTTCACCTCACAGGGTTTCAATCTCGCCTCCTGAGATTCTGTTCTCCTGGATTCTTGAGTTTTCACTTGAGCACTAACTCACAAGCACAACTTCAGCACTTTGGCTGCACCGAGCAGAACACTGCTGCTCTAAAGGGGTACTTTCATTCCAGTGGCCCACGGTAAGTATTCGCTAACCTTACCCTACCTCCTTGTTTCTATTGGGCTTTTCCTGATCCCTCTTCACATTAAGTCTGCTATCCCCTGCCATTTCCTGTTTGGAACCTTTCTCTGCTCCTCTTTGAACTTAACTGGATCTTCTTCCTGTTTCTGTTCCATCTGGAACTACTTCCTGCTTTTTGGCAGGAATTCAGCTGTTGGAGTGGGCGGAGCTACAGAGTCGAGCGGTGAGTATTTAAACTAGCTGATTCGAGTCTTTTCGGCGGGAATTCAGTTGTTGGAGTGGGCGGAGCTACAAAATCGAGCGGTGAGCTGGCTGCTTCGCTGCTTAAACAGCGGCCACAGGGTCTTTGGGGATAAATTTGGAGAGTGACATCACAGCAAAGCGGTGACCTGATTGACTGGTAAGGAAAGTTCTCCAATTAGCAGTAGCTGGGAGAAATTTAACTCTTCGTGTGTTGGTAAGTATTATGATTGGGAAGTAAAATCTTTATTCCTTTCACTTCATTATTTGATATTATATTTGTAATCAGTTAAGGTAGAGTGTAAAAATGGCAGGAGATCTCAGACCCGTGATATGCTCCTCGTGCTCAATGTGGGAGTTCAGGGACGCAGCCGAAGTGTGTCCAGCTGCAGCTCCTGTTAGACCGCATGACGGCTCTGGAGCTGCGGATGGACTCACTTTGGAGCATCTGCGATACTGAGGAGGTCGTGGATAGCACGTTTGGCGAATTGGTCACACAGCAGATTAGGATTGGTGAGGGAGACATGGAATGGGTGGCCAAAAGGCAGAGAAAGGCAGGAAGGCAGGGTTGGGGGGTCACTGGGAAATGGGGCCGGGTTGAGGGGTCACTGGGAAATGCAGGGGTGTTGGGGGGTCGTTGGGAAATGCGGCGGGGTTGGAGGCCACTGGGAAAGGGGTGAACAAGAAGACCCATTTAAGCCCTCACGTCCACCCTATCCCCATAATCTCCTAACCTTTCTGGTCACTAAGGGCAAAAACAGCTAGGGTCAGTTTTTAATATGTCATGTGCCTGTGTATTTTTTTCCATCTTTAATGGGATGTGGGCATCGCTGACTCAGCCCATGTTGCCCATCCCTAATTGCCCGTGAGAAGGTGGTGGTGAGCTACCTTTTTGAACCGCTGCAGTCAGTGTCCTGCAGGTACACCCACTGTACTGCTAAGGAGGGAGTTCTAGGAATTTGACCCAAAGACAATGAAATTACAGTGATCTATTTCCAAGCCGGGATTGTGAGTAACATGGAGGGAAACTTCCAGGTAATGCTGTTCCCATGCACCTTGTCCTTCTAGGTGAAAGAGGTCATGTGTTTGAAAGGTGTTACCTAAGGAGCCTTGGTGAGTTCCTGCAGTGTATCTTGAGGGGGTAAGCACTGTGTTGGTGCCACTCTCTCGAAGGCGATTAGGAATGGACAGCAAATGTTGGCCCAGCCAGTGATGCCTACGTCCCCAGAATGATTTTTTTTTTTAAAAAGTCAAAAAGTCTGAAAATTGTCAAGGTCTTGCTGCACATGGACATGGATTGTTTCTGTGTCTGAGGAGTTTCAAATGGTGCTGAACATTGTGCAGTCATTAGTGAACATCCCCACTTTGGAAGGAAGGTCAGAAATGAAGCAGCCAAAGATGTTTGGGCCTAGCACGTTACTCTGAGGAACTCCTGCAGTGATATCCTGCCGCTGAGATCACCAACCTCCAACAACCACAACCATTCTTCTTTTGTGCCAGGTATGACTAACCAGCAGAGGGTTTTCCCCGATTCCTATTAACTTCCGTTTTCCTGGAATCCCTTGATGCCATATTTGGTCAAATGCTGCCTTGATGTCAAGGGCAGTCACCCTCATTTCACCTCTAGAGTTCAGCTCTTTGAACCTAGGCTGTAATAAGGTCTACAGTTGTAATCCTGTCAGAACCCAAACTGAGCAGGTACTATCTTCTCTCCAGCCGTATCTAGAAAAACAGATGGGTTTGCTTTTATGTAACATCTTTCAGCCACTTCAAGACTTTCAAAAGCACGTTACAGCCAATGAAGTATTATTGAAGTGTTGTCAAAAGTTATAATGTTTGAAACCGGGCAGGCAATTTGGACACAATAATATGCTTTTCTGAAAGCCCAGCAATGGTAGTCGTGGATCGCGGACTGAGTTTTGAGAGCTGCGAGACTCCTTTCAAGTGTTCATGTTCTATTAGGCATGGCTACATGGTCAGTTCTCAGAGACCTGGTTCCTGGGATGGCAGGATTGATGTATGAGGAAAGGTTGGGTCCACTGGGCCTGTATTCACTGGAATTTAGAAGAATGAGAGGGGATCTAATTGAAGCATAATATTCTGACAGGGTTGGGCAGACAGTTGTTTCCCCTGGCTGAAAAAAAATCTAGAACAAAGCTACAGTCCCAGGATACAGGGTAAGCCATTTAGAACTGAGATGAGAGGGTGGCGAACCTGTTGAATATAGGCTGTGGAAGCCAAGTCACTGAACATATTTCAGAAGGAAATAGATTTCTAGACTCTAAAGGCATCAAGGGGTGTGCGGAAAGTGCAGGAGTACAGCATTGACGGAGAGGATCAGTCATGATCATGTTGAATGACAGAGCAGGCTATTTTCTATGTTTATCTTGCTAATGCGGCCTTTAAAAAGGTAGATCTTTACTTTCTTTAATAGATTCTCAACCTCTCCAATCCTCCAATATTTACTCTGGGCCACACAAAGTCTGAAGCATTAAAATGAGGTCACGTTGGAATACGAAGGTGCCAATTAGTCGTCATTTCCTTTTGCATTTTCCCCCATTACTTATCGTTCCTGCCCAGAACTCTCGCATTATCCATAGAGTCCTTTTGATTTTTGAACTAATTAATCTAGGCATAATCCCTCTTCTTCACTCCTTAATGGCATCATTTCCTGCCCAGCTCTTTCCTTGGACTCCTCAACTGACACTAGCACGGGGCAGGGTGGCGTTTTGCCCTGGGGCGTAGGGGCAGTGGTTTGCCAGCAACTTAATAAAAGCAAAATATTGTGGATGCTGGAAATCTGAAATAAATGCAGTGCTGGAAATACTCTGAATGTAAGGAATTCTTATTTATATTTGTTTCAGTAATGTTATTTTAAAAATGGGTTAAAATGCAGCCGGTATGTCTTCTAAATCTGTGATTAAGGGATCGTAAAAGTATGTGGTGTTCCGCATAGATTTGAGAAGCAATTTTTGTTTACAGATAGGTGACGAATATTTTTTCATTTGGGAATATTGTTTTGGCTTAGAGGACCCTGGGGTATAGATAATTTGCGAGAAATTGTATTTGGTCCTGGCTAACCAGCTCATGGGATAGTGGGAGGAGACAGAAGAATGCCTTATTCGATGGGTGCAGATGATGTAATTAAGGGGAGTAGATAGGACTGTCTGTAGTTTCAGCTTCCTGTAGGATTTTAGTGTGCCAAGAAGTGTCTTTTCAGTTTGCTCCTGAAAGGTTCTCTGCACAGAGAAAAGCAAGAAAACCTGACTTGTTGACTTTATTTATAAGTGGTAGTTGAACTATATTGGTTTGCTTAATTAGAATATATAGCGGAAGGTGTTGGGAGTAAGTTCAGATTTTTCCTTTTACTTAAGAACTATTGTAACTGTTAACTGTAAAGCTATTTCGCTAATGTGGTTAATTTCTTTTTAAATTAAAGTTTGTTTGAACACACAAGATACCTAGTGGTCAGTGTTATCACTCCTGGGGTAATGTTGCCTCAGTGTTACAAATTGCAAATAGTTGGGTTCTCATCCGGGATCCTAACACGGCATCAGTAGAGAGAGAAACAGAGTTAACGTTTTGAGTCGACTATGACCTCTTCAGAACTGAAGGAAGGTGGGAATGTGATGGTTTTAATGCTGTTGAAAGGGGTGAGGTGGGGGAATAAACAAAAGGGAAGGTCTCTGATTGGCTTGAGGATGGCGAGATTAAAGTACAGAAATGTCACTGAGTTAAAGGCAAAGCGACTGATATAATGGCCAGTTAAAGGAATGAATCATTTGTCTAGAGTGTTGTCCCAACAGAAGTGAATTAACCAATAATTTGTGTTTTCCTGAGATCCCTGACTGCTGCAATGAGTTACAGGCGCCAGATTTATACGTAAAACATTAATAAACTGACAGGGCAAAGTTGCACTCAGTGGGATGGGTTAAAGTGTGTCTGTTTCAATGCAAGGAGTGTCAGGAATAAGGGAGATGAACTGAGCATTAATCAGTACTTGGAACTACGATGTTGTGGCCATTACGGATACATGGATTTCACAGGGGCAGGAATGGTTGTCAGATGTTTTGGGGTTTAGATGTTTTAAGAAGAATAGGGAAGGAGGTAAAAGGAGGGGGAGTGGCACTGTTAATTGAAGAGTGCATCACAGTTGCAGAAAAGAAGGTAGCCGAGGAGGGTCTGGCTACTGAGTCAGTATGGGTGGAAGTCAGAAACCAGAAAAGAGCAGTCACTTTATTGGGAGTTTTCTATAGACGCCCCAATAGCAGCAGAGAGATGGAGGAACAGATTGAGCAGCAGATCTTGGAAAGGTGCAGAAGTAACAGAGTTGTTGTCATGGGTGACTTCAACTTCCCTAATATTGACTGGAACCTCCTTAGTGCAAATGGTTTGGATGGAGCAGATTTTGTCAGGTGTGTACAGGAAGGATTCCTGACTCAATATGTCGGTAGGCCGACTAGGGGGGAGGCCATGTTGAATTTGGTGCTTGGCAACAAACCAGGCCAGATGTCTCGGTGGGAGAGCATTTCGGTGACAGTGGCCACAACTCCTTGACCTTTACCATAGTCATGGAGGGTGATAGGAACAGACAGTATGGGAAGATATTTAATTGGGGGAGGGGAAAGTATACTGCTATTAGACAGGAGCTGAGGAGCATAAATTGGGAACAGATTTTCTCAGGGAAATGCACAGCAGTAATGTGGGGGTTGTTTAAGGAGCACTTGCTGCGAGTGCTGGATAGTTTTGTCCCACTGAGACAAGGAAGGAATGGTAATGTGAAGGAGCCTTGGATGACAAGAGAAGTGGAGCTTCTAGTCAAGAGGAAGAAGGAAGCTTACGTGAGGTTGAGGAAGCAATGACCTGGCACAGTTCTAGAGGGTTACAAGGTAGCCAGGAAGGAACTCAAATATGGACTTAGGATAGCTAGAAGGGGACATGAAAAAAAACCCTGGCGGGAAGGATTAAGGAAAACCCCAAGGCATTCTACACTTGTGAGAAATTAGAGTAGGGCCGATCAGGGATAGTGGAGGGAACTTGTGCCGAGAGTCTGAGGAGATAGGGGAGGCCCTAAATGAATATTTTGCTTCAGTATTCACTAGAGAGGGGAACTTTGTTGCTCGTGAGAACAGCGTGAACCAGGTTAATATTTCGAAGGAGGATGTGCTGGAAATTTTGAAAAGTATCAGGATAGATAAGTCCCCTGGGCCAGATGGGATATACCCATGGTTACTACAGGAAGCGATAGAGAAGATTACTGTGCCATTGGCGATGATCTTTGCATCCTCACTCTCCATTGGAATAGTACCGGATGATTGGAGGGAGGCGAATGTTGCTCCCCTGTTCAAGAATGGGAATAGGGAAATCCCTGGGAATTACAGACCAGTCAGTCTTACATCTTTGGTGAGCAAAATACTGGAAAGGATTTTGAGAGATAAAAACATAGTTTGGTTAAAGATAGTCAGCATGGCTTTGTGAGGGATAGGTCATGCCTCACAAGCCTCATTGAATTCTTTGGGGATGATGGACCTCTATCTTTATTAATAACCAAAAGACACGAGTATGTTCCGTGTATTTGACAAATGACCACACAACCAGTATATTGTTTATTATTAGACATAGGATTGGTTCATACTCAATAATCTACACGATACTACACATTAAACTATACCTAATCGCTTAAATTACCTTTACTTAACTTTCAAGTGACCAGCTCTGTGCAGGTTAGATAAGACCTTTATCTGGTTCCCCACGTGTGGCGACTGGAAGTTGTCAGGTGCGGGTCCTTGAACTTGGCTGGTCCATATGCTGCAGTTGGTGGGACAAAGGCCGGTCCCAAAAGAGACAGAGCGTTGGTCGTGCAGTTCCTCTTATCCTCCGATCATTCGCGCTCTTTTGGGCGGTCCCAACTTGGGATCCAATGGATCAATCGAGTTTTGATCGACCTAATCGTTTCTGGCCAATTAGGAGCGGGTACCTTAATAGCTGGGCGGGCCCTGGTTGTTATTGTCCAAGGCACGTATGCACTCCCAAATAAGGTAAATAGGCGCCCCTGAGTCTGTTACTGCTGTTATGTTTCAATCTGAGTCACATTGTCCTGGGGAGATCGGTGATTGACCTTTATCAGGTGCAAGTTTCTGTTTAGGTCTGGCTTCCTTTGCACAGTACACACGAGCTGTGTATCGTCTGTGTCCCAATCTGACCACAATTCCAATTATCCTTTGCGGGCAGCCATTTTAGATGGCCATAGGGATATGACGAGGCACATTGATGAAGGTCGGGCAGTGATGTATTGTCACAACCGACAGAATACCCTTCGTCGTCCAGTACTTCCCCGGAGCGGAGAAACTACGTCATCTTCTTCACAGCCTTCAACACGTCATTGATGACGAACATCTTGCCAAGGTCATCCCCACACCCCCACTACTTGCCTTCAAACAACCGCGCAACCTCAAACGAACCATTGTTTGCAGCAAACTACCCAGTCTTCAGAACAGTGACCACGACACCACACAACCCTGCCATGGCAATCTCTGCAAGACGTGCCAGATCATCGACATGGATACCACTATTACACGTGAGAACACCACCCACCAGGTACGCGGTACATACTCGTGCGACTCGGCCAACATTGTCTACCTCATACGCTGCAGGAAAGGATGACCCGAAGCATGGTACGTTGGCGAGACCATGCAGACGCTGCGACAACGAATGAACGGACATCGCGCAACAATCACCAGGCAGGAATGTTCCCTTCCAGTCGGGGAACACTTCAGCAGTCAAGGGCATTCAGCCTCTGATCTCCGGGTAAGCGTTCTCCAAGGCGGCCTTCAGGACCCGTGACAACGCAGAATCGCCGAGCAGAAACTTATAGCCAAGTTCCGCACACATGAGTGCGGCCTCAACCGGGACCTGGGATTCATGTCACATTACATTCATCCCCCACCATCTGGCCTGCGAAATCCTACCAACTGTCCTGGCTTGAGACAAATCACACCTCTTTAACCTGGGGTTACCCCATCTCTGGATCTGTAAAGATTTAATCACCTGCTAATGCTCGCATTCCTAGCATTGTTTGACATCTTTGAATTTGTCTATATATGTGTTTCTGGAACAGACCTCTTCATTCACCTGAGGAAGGAGCAGCGCTCCGAAAGCTAGTGACATCGAAACAAACCTGTTGGACTTTAACCTAGTGTTGTAAGACTTATAAAACCCTGGTTACATCACACTTGGAATATTGAGTCCAGTTCTGGTCATCTCATTATAGGAAGGATGTGGATGCTTTGGAGAGGGTCAGAGGAGATTTACCAGGATGCTGCCTGGACTGGAGGGCACATCTTATGAAGAAAGGTTGAGGGAGCTAGGGCTTTTCTCACTGGAGTGAAGAAGGAAGAGAGGTGACTTGATAGAGGTGTACAAGGTGATGAGGCACGGATTGAGTGGATAGACAGAGAATTTTTCCCAGGGAGGAAATGGCTGTCACGAGGGGACATAATTTTAAGGTGATTGGAGGAAGGTATAGGGGAGATGTCGGAGGTAGGTTCTTTACACACAGTGGTGGGTGTGTGGAATGCACTGCCAGCGAAGGTGGTGTGGGTGTGTGGAATGCACTGCCAGCGAAGGTGGTGGAGTCGGTCATTAGGGACATTTAAGCGACTCTTGGACAGGCACACAGACAGCAGTGAATTGAAGGGGTGTAGGTTAGGTTGATCTTCGATTAGGATAAATGGTCGGTTCAACATTGTGGGCGGGGCCTGTACTGTGCTATACTGTACTATGTTGTAAACTTTATTTATAAAAAGAGTAAAAGATGAACATATAATGGAAATAACTGAACGATGGTGTACTAGTCTTCGTATTCCCAACCCCCCCTCCAGACACTCAAGATAAACATATGGTAGGGGGCAGGGAAAGGATTAGAAATAACAGTGACTAACAGGTATGAGAGATTTGAGGATCTTATCTGCTAGAGTTGATATCTTTATAGGAGGTGATCCCTTCAGAATGCAACGTATTGAACCGTCGGTTGGTTTGGATCTTCAAGCTGGACCACTCAGGCCGGGCTCTCATGCTGTGGGATCTCCTCTGGGGACACACTCTAACTTGTGTTGTGCTGAGCCCCCTGAGAATCTTTTATGTCTCATTCTTCTCACCTACTCCATTTCTCCTCATAAAATCCCTCCTTACCCAGGATCAACCTATTGAACCGTCTCTGGACTGTCTCCAATGTCAGTGTACCTTTCCTTAGAGATGGAGACCAAAACTGTTCACAGTATTCCAGGTGTGGTCCAACTAGTGCCTTGTCTAGTTTTAACAAGACTTCCCTATGTTTATAGTCAATTCCCTTTCAAATAAAGGCACATTTGACTTTCCAATTACCTGTTGAACTTGTTAGCTAACTTTTTGTGCCTTATTCACAAGGACTCTGCTGCAGATTTCTGCAGTCTTCATTTAAATAATATTCAGCTCCTGATTCTTCACATCAAAGTGCATAACTTCACATTTTGCTACATTATTCTCCAACTGCCAAATTTTTCCCCACTCACCTAACTTGTCTATAATCCCTCTAGACTTTTTGTGTTATCCTCACTACTTGCCTTCTCACCTATTTTTGTGCCACCCACAAACATAGCAATAGTACATTCACTTTCCTCGTCCAATCATAAATATATATTGTAAATAATTGTGGCCCCAGCACTGAACCCTGTGGCACTCCCAAGTTACAGGTTGCCATCCTGAAAATGCCCCTTTATCCCAACTCTCTGTCTTAGCCAATCCTCTATCCTTGTTAATATACTACCATCACCTTGGGATCTGTATTAAGTAGGCTGTTACTAACTTTGGTTGGCTCTTAATTCGTTGCCCGTTGAGTCTTTACTGAATTTGCTCTGTTTCTATAATCTTTGCTCTAGAGTCGCCAGGTATCTTTATGATACCGCCACGAGGTTCAAGTTCGAGTACTGATCAATAACTCAACACACCAATTAGTAAGATTCAAATCAAAACACATTTATCATACACAGTAAATCACTACTCATGCATAAACTCTACTTTCTAGACTATTCTCTATCACTAAAAGGCCTATACTTAGCTTTGGAACTGGCCCACCCGGTATGGGGAACAAAAATGGCCTTTCGTTCGATCTGAGTCTGCAGGATTCAAAAGCTGGTATGGACTGGTAGCTAGGAGCGCCTATCTCGTAGCGTGCGTTGACTGGAGACTAACTTGGTTGATGCGGCAGCTTAGGCAGTTCACTCTCGACGGTTGATTTGAGTTGCTGAGTGACCCTGCCAAGAAGACCGATTTGAACTTGGGGACTCTACTTTATAGTCCCCAGGGGCTTCGCGCTGTTCGGGGCGGACCCCGTATCTGGTTCCAAGTGATTGGACTACGTTCCGATCACTTGGATCGATTTCTCCAATACTGGAGCCGTTCCCTGATCGCTGGGCGGTCCCTGAGTGTCCGTTGGCCTTCCTTTGTCTTGGCTCCTGCTGGCGCCGAGGAGTCTGGGTTGGCCTTATTCACCTTACATGTTTCAATTGTACCTGGGGATCGCTCGTTAGTATACAGATGGCTGTGAGTTTCAGTGCTATCTGGGCTTTTGCAAGTTCTATTACACAGGAGATTTTGCACTTGCTAGTTTTTGCCTGTGTTGGCTGAATTTCCCTTTAGTCTTTGCGGATCTCCATTTTAAGTTGGGAAGTGGCCAATCCAGGAATCCAGGTGGCTACAAGCCTTTTGTGCAGTATCTTATCAAACTGGAGGAGACTGCATTGTGAGCAGTGAATACAGTAGATTAAATTACTTAACGGGGGTGGGGGGGGCAGGTGTTACACCTCCTGCGATTGCTTGAGGAGATGCTATGCAAACGGGTCAAGGTGTTGAATTGATTTTTTTTTGTTCGGGGGGGGATGTGGGTGTCATTTGCTAGGCCAGCATTTATTGCTCATCTCTAATTTCTCTTGAGAAGGTGATGTGCTGCTGCTTTGAACTACTACGGTCCATTGAGCCACAGACCCAGGAGTCAGGGAAGGGATGATCCCTTCAGACTGCAGGGAAGGATATGATGTGTTTGCTGGTGGTGTCATATTGGGGTGACTGAAATGGCGGAGGAAGATTGTTTGAACGTGGAGAATAGTGGGGTGGAAGTGAGGATGAGGAGGACACGTGCCTGGCCTGGGAGGGAGGGGAAGGGCTGAGGGCAGGTGCAGGATTGAGTTGGCAACTTCCTCTTTAAGGGAATAGCCCTTGCCACATTCTGAGCCTTCATGCTTTGATTTAAAATAATTGCGTGTCAAGTCCCATTATTACAGTTTAAATACTGCTGCAAATCTCTAATTTACACCCTTAATTTCTTTTCTACTATTTCCTGATTTATGATATGCTCCCAGTAGGATAACACTCCTTAGCTTTTAGCTCAACTGCAGGCCGCACCAAATCATTAAAAAAAATATTTCTGTGGTTGTGATCCTCTCTTGAGTTAATCAGACTATTTGAGACATCTTTCTTTTCCAGTTGCTTCAGTTTTAGTAGCCGATTAGTTCCCAGTCCTTCCGACTTGCTAAGCTGTTCTGGTGCCCTGGGAATTTGAAATCATTCCTACAACATCATCCCTCTGGTCACAGGTCGATGTATCCTTGGCAGTATACTTCAATCTCACCTTAAAATTAGTATTAGTATCTGCAATGTGAGCTGTCACCTTCCTTTTCAGAAGCTTCATCACTGGTATTGATATCTTTCCCAATATCAGAGACTGATGCTCACTGATTTGTTGAGAAGTTCTGTCTCCCTCGTTTTTAAAACCTGCTTTTATTGCAATTGTTCATTAACTACCAGTGCCTATGTTTAGTTAACTGTCTGCCTTTATTGCATGCCCACCTGAGAATCAAAGAATTATAGAATTTACAGTGCAGAAGGTGGCCATTCGGCCCATCGAGTCTGCATTGGCCCTTGGAAAGAGCACCCTACCTAAACCCACACCTCCACCCTATCCCCACATCTCCACCCTATCCCCACATCTCCACCCTATCTCCGTAACCTCACTTAACCTTTTTTCAACATTGAGGGCAATTTAGCATGGCCAATCCACCCAACCTGCACATCTTTGGACTGTGGGAGGTAACTGGCACACCCGGAGGAAACCCACGCAGACACGGGGAGAACGTGCAGACTCCGCACAGACAATGACCCAGCGGGGGATCGAACCTGGGACCCTGGCGCTGTGAAGCCACAGTGCTATCCACTTGTGCTACCGTGCTGCCCCACGGTGAGACGGCAGGACTAACCATTGTACCACCGTGCCGCCCCCAGTTTGCACCGTCAGTTCGTCACGGTGACCCAAGCTGAGAATCAAACCTGGGACCCTGGAGCTGTGAAGCAACTGTGCTAACCACTATGCTACCGTGCTGCCCAAGGAAAGGAGGCTCGATTTAATATCTCATTAGGTGAATAGCAGTCAGACAGTGCTGCAGACCTGGACTGGGAGTAACGCAAAAGCACAAATACTGTGGATGCGAGAAATCTGAAATAAAATCCGGAAATGCTGGATAAACGTAGCAAGTCTGGCAGCATCTGTGTAGAGAGAAATACAGTTAAGGTTTTGAGTCCGCGTCACGGTAGCACAGTGGTTAGCACTGCTGCTTCACAGCCCCAGGGTCCCAGGTTTGATTCCCAGCTTGGGTCACTGTGCGGAGTCTGCTTGTTCTCCCCGTGTTTGCGTGGGTTTCTCCCACAGTCCAAAGATGTGCAGGTTAGGTGGATTGACTATGCTAAATTGCCCTTAGTGTCCAAAAAGGTTAGGTGGGGTTATGGGGACAGGGTGGAAGTGTGGGCTTATGTACGGGGCTCTTTCCAAGAGCCAGTGCAGACTCGATGGGCCGAATGGCCTCCTTCTACATTGTAAATTCTATGCCTCTTCAGAGCTCTTTTCTGACGGCTGGAGTGAAACATGACCCCACAACCTTCTGGTTCAGGGATAAGAGTGTTACTAACTGTTCCGAGTGTGATAGTGTAAGTTTAACCTGAAGCTGGGGTAGGGCAGACCAAAGAGAAGTGAATCTGCACAGGCAACTTTGCATTGACATTAAATCTCCCAGCCCGAGAGATGAATGGAGCTTTATTCTGTTCCACTTCTCTCCACCGCACTCCAACTATGTAATCTATCACATTTCCCCGTCTTCAGCACTGAAGAAGAATCATAGACTCAAAACATAGTTCTGTTTCTCTCTCCATAGATGCTGTTGGACTTGCTGAGTTTATCCAGAATTTTCTGTTTTTATTTCTGATTCCACAGTATTTTGCTTTCACTTATTCTGCAGTGTGTGAGTTGGCCTCAATCTCCTCCATCAGCTGTCTGTTTTCAACCACCCACCCTCGGCAGACAGCCTCCCTCAGTTTGGTGACACAAATCTTTCTAATTGAACATTCTTGCCCATTGTGGTATTGATGTGGCAGATTCCAGAAGCTTCTGCCACCTTGGGCTGATATCCATGGATCACAGTGATTGGCCAATATTAACACACGCTTTCTGCAACAGCCCCTGAGGGCTCACATGCTCCGAATACCGAGCAAATAGATCTAATGAATGACTACTGTGCAAACACTGTGTATAATAAGGAGCTTGCTGCATGTCACTGCCATGAACATAGACAGTAAACAGAGCAGCAGTCTCCGTTTAGTAGAGAGATTTCCCCTGTGTGGCCTCCTGTCCTGTTTGTCTTCAATTTCTCCTTTTTTGTCCAGAAATCTACATTCTTTCTATTTGGCCAGAAGCAGTGTCTTGGAAACATCTATTGAAAAGGAAGTTGTGTCCTAATCCCAAGAATACCGCAAACACAGGGAGGAGTGCTCATCTGAGCAATATGTTTCTGGTCAGGTCTCGCTGCTATTTAGTAAATCGTGTGATACACAGGATTGACTGCCCCACTCACATTTGGGTCAGTTTGGAACTGTGTAAAGCAGAGAGCAGAATAATGGAGCAGCTAATCATCCTACATTATGCTGGGATGGAAAATAAGGACAGTCCAGGACAAGAAAAGTCCTGTCAAAATTCAATGTCAACCAACTTGTATAATTTATACCATTAACAAATTGATCACTGCCACCTTATTGGCACATTATTCAAAACATCCCACTGTTGAGTTGAGAAATTATTTTGTGCATCTGTTTTAAACTTATTTCTTAATTTCAATCCTTCCCACTCATCAGCCTGATTCACTTTGAAGCAATATCTACCAGTTTAGCCAGAGAATATTTGGTAGTGGTTTCCCTTCCCCTCAACTTGTGCACTGGTACCACCCCATCCATCCTTCCTTAGCGCTCTCCTGTTCCTCCTCTTACTGACCTCCCCAGACTCTGTTCATTGTCTGCATTTTGGACTGTGAGCTGACTGATGACCCATTTGATGTGGGCGTTGCTGACTTGGTCATCTTTTATTGCCCATCGCTAATTGTCCTTGAGAAGGTGATTGTGAGCTGCCTTCTCGTGGTGCTGTCAATGTGGTGTAGGTACATCCACAGTCCTGTTAGGGAGGGAGTTCCAGGATTTGGACCCAGCCACAAAGAACAGTGCTGATTTTTTGTTTACTATCCTCCCAATAAACCTAAACTGTCTACTTTCACCTCTGTAACATAGCAACAACCGTAGTAACTAACAACCACTGTTTGTCTCTTGTTGAGTAAGAAAGACAAGCTTATTGACATTCGGGTGTCTCAAAACACTTTGTGACCAGCTAAATATATTTGAAGTGTATATTTGATTGTCATGTTGAAAACAGGGCAATCAATTTACCCACAGCAATCGGATAACCAGGTGTAATCTGATCAATGATGTTGGTCGAAACAGGATCCTGGGGAAGAAATAACACCACTGCGAAACACTTCAGAGTTGGAAATAAGAGAAATTGAAAGATGACTTTGCTGAACTCAATGGTAATAGAAAGAATGCTGTTTATGGGAATGCATGCTCAGTTGATTGATCAGTGAGGGATCAGTCATTTAGGATGATGTTGGAAAGCTGCATCATTTACAGCTTGGCAGGTCTGAGAAATTGCTGTTTAAATTGAACCATGATTTTATGGAATTCGGTAATCATTCATATCCTGGGTGTTAAAGAGTCATAGAATTTTAGAGCACAGAAAGAGACCCTGCAGCCCATCGTGTCTGCCGGCCATCAAGCACCCATCTATTCTAATCCCATTTTACTGCACTTGGTCCATAGCCTTGCATACTATGGTGTTTCAATTGCTCATTTAAATGCTGAAATGTTAAGGGTTCCTGTCTCTACCACCCTATCACTCGGTGAGTTCCAGATTCCCACCACTGTGAAAAAGCTTTTCCTCAACTCCCATCCTGCCCCTTGCCTTAAATCTATGCCCGCGGTTTATTGCCCTATCTGCCCTATCTATGTCCCTCATAATTTTGTACACCTCAATCAGGTCCCCCGTCATCCTTCTCTTCTCTAAGTAACACCACCCCAGCCTAACCAGCCTCTCTTCATAGCTGAAACGCTTCAGCCCAGGTAACACCCTGGTGAATCTCCTCTGCATCCTTTATAATACGATCACACCCTTTCGTGTGGCGAACAGAACTGCACACCGTACTCTAACTGTGGCCTAGCAAGTGTGTTACACAGCTCTGGCGCGGGGCAACACCGTGGTTAGCATTACTTCCAGGTACCCAGGCTCAATTCTGACCTTGGGTGACTGTCTGTGTGGAGTTTGCACGTTCTCCTTGTGTGTGCATGGGTTTCCTCCGGGTTCTCTGGTTTCCTCCCATTGTCCAAAGGTGTGCAGGTTAGGTTGGTTGGCTGGCCATGATAAATTACCGCTTATTGTACAAAACACTAGGTGGGGCTACGGGGACAGGGTGAACATAGAACAGTACAGCACAGAACAGGCCCTTCGGCCTTCTATGTTGTGCCGAGCATTGTCCGAAACCAAGAACAAGCTATCTCACTCCCTGTCATTCTGGTGTGCTCCATGTGCCGATCCAATAACCGCTTGAAAGTTCCGAAAGTGTCCGACTCCACTATCACAGCAGGCAGTCCATTCCACACACTAACCACTGTCTGAGTAAAGAACCTACCTCGGACATCCCTCCTATATCTCCCACCCTGAATCTTATAGTTATGCCCCCTTGTAACAGCTACATCCATCCGAGGAAATAGTCTCTGAACGTCCACTCTATCTATCCCCCTCATCATCTTAAACCTCTCAAGTCGCCTCTCATCCTCCTCCGCTCCAAAGAGAAAAGCCCTAGCTCCCTCAGCCTTTCCTCATAAGACCTATCCTGCAAACCAGGTAGCATCCTGGTAAATCTCCTTTGCACCCTTTCCAATGCTTCCACATCCTTCCTATAATGAGGTGACCAGAACTGCACACAATACTCCAAATGTGGTCTCACCAGGGTTGTGTATAGTTGCAGCATAACCCCGCGACTCTTAAACTCAAGCCCCCTGTTAATAAATGCTAACACGCTATAAGCCTTCTTCACGGCTCTATCCACTTGAGTGGCAACCTTCAGAAATCTGTGGACATGAACTCCAAGATCTCTCTGTTCCTCCACGTTCCTCAGAACCCTGCCGTTGACCCTGTAATCCGCATTCAAATTTTTTCTACCAAAATGATTCACCTCGCACTTATCAGGATTAAACTCCAGCTGCCATTTTTCGGCCCAGCTCTGCATCCTATCAATGTCTCTTTGCAGCCTACAACAGCTCTCCACCTCATCTACTACTCCACCAATCTTGATGTTATCATCAAATTTACTGACCCACCCTTCAGCCCCCTCCTCCAAGTCATTGATAAAAATCACAAATAGCAGAGGACCCAGCATTGATCCCTGTGGTACACTGCTGGTAACTGATCTCCAGTCTGAAAATTTTCCATCCACCACCACCCTCTGTCTTCTCTGTGATAGTCAGTTACTTATCCAATTGGCCAAATTTCCCCCTATCCCACACCTCCTTACTTTCTTCATGAGCCGACCATGGGGAACCTTATCAAACGCCTTACTAAAATCCATGTATACGACATCAACTGCTCTACCTTCATCTACACACTTAGTTACCTCCTCAGAATTCAATCAAATTTGTGAGGCAAGACCTACCCTTCACGAATCCGTGTTGACTATCCCGAATTAAGCTGCATCTTTCCAAATGGTCATAAATCCTATCCTTCAGGACCTTTTCCATTAACTTACCGACCACTGAAGTAAGACTAACTTGCCTATAATTACCAGGGTCATTCCTATTCCCTTTCCTGAACAGAGGAACAACATTTGCCACTCTCCAGACCTCTGGCACTATCCCCGTGGACAGTGA
The DNA here is from genome assembly GCF_047496885.1 of Scyliorhinus torazame. NCBI lineage: Eukaryota > Metazoa > Chordata > Chondrichthyes > Carcharhiniformes > Scyliorhinidae > Scyliorhinus > Scyliorhinus torazame. Next base: position 119,507,239 of record NC_092716.1, read on the forward strand.
GGACCCAAAGATCAAAGCCAAAGGCTGTGCAATCTCATCCCTTGCCTCCCAAAGAATCCTAGGATATATCCCATCTGGCCCAGGGGACTTGTCGACCCTCAGGTTTTTCAAAATTGCTAATACATCCTCAGAACATCTACCTCCTCCAGCCTACCCGACTGTATCACACTCTCATCTTCAAAAACATGGCCCCTCTCCTTGGTGAACACTGAAGAAAAGTATTTATTCAACGCCTCGCCTATTTCGTCTGACTCCATGCACAAGTTCCCACTACTGTCCTTGACCGGCCCTACCCTCACCCTGGTCTTTCTTTTATTTCTCACATAAGAGTAAAAAGCCTTTGGGGTTTCCCTTGATCCGACCCGGCAAGGACTTCTCATGTCCCCCTCCTAGATCTCCTAAGCCGTTTTTTTTAGCTCATTCCTTGCTACCTTGTAACCCTCAAGCGACCCAACTGAACCTTGTTTTCTCATCCTGACATACTCTTCCTTTTTCCTCTTGACAAGACATTCAACCTCTTGTGAACCATGGTTCCCTCACTCGGCCATTTCTACCCTGCCTGACAGGGACATACCTATCAAGGACATGCAGTATTTGTTCCTTGCACAAGCTCCACTTTTCATTTGTGCCTTTCCCTGAAAGTTTCTGTTCCCATATTATGCTCCCTAATTCTTGCCTAATCGCATCATAATTACCCCTCCCTCAATTATAAACCTCGCCCTGCCGTATGGCCCTATCCCTCTCCATTGCAATAGTGAAAGCCACCGAATTGTGGTCACTATCTCCAAAGTGCTCTCCCACAAACAAATCTAACACTTGGCCCGGCTCATTACCCAGTACCAAATCCAATGTGGCCCCACCTCTTGTCGGCCTATCCACATAGTGTCAGGAAACCCTCCTGGACACAGTGTACAAAAACTGCCCCATCCGAACTGTTCGACCTATAGAGCTTCCAATCAATATTTGGAAAGTTAAAGTCACCCATGACAACTACCCTGAGACCTCCACACCTATCCATAATCTGTTTTGCAATTTCTTCCTCCACATCTCTATTACTATTTGGGGGCCTATAGAAAACTCCTAACAATGTGACTGCTCCTTTCCTATTTCTAACTTTGGCCCATATTACCTCAGTAAGCAGATCCCCTTCGAACTGCCTTTCTGCAGCCGTTAAACTATCCTTGATTAGGGCAGCACGGTAGCATTGTGGATAGCACAATTGCTTCACAGCTCCAGGGTCCCAGGTTCGATTCCGGCTTGAGTCACTGTGTGGAGTCTGCACATCCTCCCCGTGTGTGCGTGGGTTTCCTCCGGGTGCTCTGGTTTCCTCCCACAGTCCAAAGATGTGCAGGTTAGGTGGATTGACCATGATAAATTGCCCTTAGTGTCCAAAATTGCCCTTAGTGTTGGGTGGGGTTACTGTGTTATGGGGATAGGGTGGAGGTGTTGACCTTGGGTAGGGCGCTCTTTCCAAGAGCCGGTGAAGACTCGATGGGCCAAATGGCCTCCTTCTGCACTGTAAATTCTATGATAATCTATGATTAACAATGCTACTCCTCCACCTCCTTTACCACCTTCCCTACTCTTACTGAAACATCTATACCCCGGAACTTCCAACAATCATTCCTGTCCCTGTTCTAACCATGTCTCCGTAATGGCCACAACATCGTAGTCTCAAGTACCAATCCACGCTCCAAGTTCACCTACCTTATTCCGGATGCTCCTTGCATTGAAGTAGACACACTTCAACCCACCTTTCTGTCTGCCAGTCCACTCCTGCGACCTTGATACCCTCCTCAGTACCTCATTACTCTCAACACTAGCTTCTGGACTACAGCTCGTTTTCCCAGCCCCCTGACAAATTAGTTTAACCCCCCCCCCCCACCCCCCAAAGAGCCGTAGCAAATTTCCCTCCCAGGATATTGGTGCCTCTCTGTGAGGTGAGAGCGCGAGCCGCTCCTTTGGAGGATATGTGCAGACTGGATGGGCCAAATGGCCTCCTGCACTTGAGGGATTTTATGATTCTATGATTCCTCCACAACCTCCCTGCTCATATATTTTTTGCCAAATCTGATAAAGCAAGTATCCCATATGCCCTTTTTAACAACATTATCTACCTGTCCTGCTGCCTTTAGTCATCTATGGGCATCCACCCCAAGATCCCTCTGGCCCTCTGTACTTCCTAGCATCCTACCATTCATTGTGTATTCCTCTTGCCTTGTTAGTCCTCAAAAATGCATCACCTCACAATTTTATGTGCCCTGTTCTAACCAGCCCATCTATATCATGCTGTAATTTAAGCTTTCCTCCTCGCCATGTACCACACCACCAACTTTCGCATCATGCGAACATACTAATTATATCCCCGACTTTGACGCCTAGATCATTAATGTGTACTACAAACAGCAAGGGACCCAGCACCGATCCCTGTGGAACACCACTGGACAACGACTTCCAGTCATAAAAACAACTTCGACCATCATCCCCTGCCTCCTGCCACTAAGCTGATTTTGGATCCAATTTGCCAAATTGCCCTGGATCCCATGGATTCTTTCCTTCTTGATCAGTCTCCTTTGTAGAACCTTGTCAAAAACCTTAGTGAAGTCCATGTAGACAACGGCACTGCGCTCATCTACACACCTAGCCACCTCCTCAAAATTCAGTCAGATTTGTTAGACATGTTCTCCCCTTGACAAAGCCATGCTGACTACCCTTGATTAATCCTTGCCTCTCCCAAGTGGAAAATAATTCTGTCCCTCCGTTCTTTTCCAAATAATTTCCTTCCCACTGATGTTAGACTCACTGGCCTGTAATTATCTGGTTTATTCCTACTTCACTTCTTGAATAATGGTACCACATTAGCTGTCCTCCAGCCCTCTGGCACCTCTCCTGTGGCCAGAGAGGATTGAAAATCAGGTTCCGAGCCCCTGCCATCTCTTACCGTGTCTCACACACAGCTACCTGGAATACATCTTCCTTGGGTCTGGGGATTTATCCACTTTTAAGCGCGCTGAAAGTGGTAACACCACCTCTCTCTCAATGCTAACATGTTCAATTATATCACAGTCCCCCTCCCTGATTTCTATGCCTGCATCTTCCTTCTCCATGGTGAATACAGTTACAAAACCCCTCCCCGAGGTTATTCGGCTCCACACACACATTGCCACTTTGGTCCCGAATGGACCCCACCTACTCTTTCCCTGATTATCCTCTTGCATTTAATATACTTCTTATACCTTTTGATTTTTCTTTATTTTGCTTGCCAATGTTTTTTCATGCCCCCTCTTCGCTTTTCTAATTCTTGAAGGTACTCCCAGCACTTTCTATACTCTGGGGCATCCACTGTTTTGAGCCCCCTATAACTGCCACAAACCTCCCTTTTTTTTCTTTCACCAATCCTGTATATCCCTTTACACCTAGGTTTATCTGGTTTTGTTGATTCCACCCTTTACTTTTACAGGAATGTCTCTGTACTCTATTTTCTTTTTGAATGACTCCCACTGCTTGTCTGTGCGTGCTACTTTGGCGGATTCTACACTGGTGACAAGGATGGGATTGGCCTGGCTGACCTTGGTCCTGTCTCATATCGATTTTTGCGGGACCATTCCAGGGAGCAATGTTTCTCATCATCTTCAACGCCCACTCAGGATGGATGTCTAAAAGATACAGGTGATGACAGCTCGGGCCAGCATAGAAAGCCTGCGACAATCCTTCACACACTGGATACAGGCGGTGCTGATTTCGGCCAAAGGAACGGTTTTCACACATTCCTGTGTGTTTGGCTGTTAATGGCTGCAGACGGCATTTGCCACAAACGTACCGCCCCATACCATCAAACATCAAATGGATTAGCAGAGCAGGCAGTCCAGACTTGGGATTAAAGAAACACCTCTGGTTCCTGCATGTTTCCTCTTCTGCTACCAGACAACGCTGCATGCCTTGACGGGGTCGCTCCAGCCGAATTTTTGATGGGTCGCCGCTTCCGCACCCGGTTGAGTTGAGTGATCTCAGACATTAACGGGCAGGTCTGCCAGGACAGAACTGAGGCTGACGCAGGACGACACATGTTAGCCGATTAGCTGCTGTTGTATAAAGAGTCAAAAGTTCTACTCCTTCTCACAAACACCTTTATTTTCCTTCAACACAATTCTATACAAAAACTCTATCATCACATCACATGACCCAAAGGCCACCTGAAGTTTCTTTACATATCAGTGTCAATTACTGGATACGTAACATAAATGAGACATTTAATTGGAATGTCTCTTAACCCATTCCTTAACAGTCTCCCCTTCCTTGGAGGAAAAATAATAATTTGGTGAAAACAAAATTACAAGAAACTCAAAAACACACGCAATTTCCCCCTCCCTTTTTTTTTTTAGTTTTGGAAGGAAAAAAAATAAAGTCACAGAAACAGGCGCCCTTCATTAACAATATCCAAAAGTTCCTGTGAACTAGCTCCTCTTTTCGTAAAACAGTCAAACAATTGATAGCTACTGTCAACCCATTTAATTTCTGCTATCTGCCCTCTGTCCAACATCTGCTTCAAACTTGGGATGTCTATCCATAACCTTTTCTCACTGACACTTTTTGTAGAGTGCACATTTTCCCACAGGGATTTATTGTCACTGTGACGCTCAATGGGTATGTTACCCAAATCTCAACATTTCTGTCAATATCTGAGATATATAAAATGCCATATCCACCGCCTCGACAAGGCTTAACGTCTCAGCAGCCAAGTGCTTTTGACCACTCTCCTTATTTTATTTGTTTCCCACATAAGAGAGCAACATTTACCATTGTTCCCCAAAAGGAAAATTATAAAACCTCCTGCACTTGAAACCCCATCACATAAATTTGTGTAGGACAGGTCACTATAAACTATGAGTTTCATTTGCCTATGGTCACCTAAAACCGGGAACTTCAAAATTCACTCCTGCATTTTTAGTTTGACCAACGCTTCATTTGCTCTTATTATGTCTTCCACTTTGGGATCATTCATTTTTGTACTCGACTCTTAAGACATCAAAACTCACGTCCGGTCTAGTCTGTCTACCTAACCAGTTCAGTTGCCCAATTAAACTTCGCAGTTGCTCTTTTTCCATCTTTGAAACCACCGCGTCTTTTTGAGAAACCCGACCATGACTAATTGTTATTGGGCTGATGCTCGCCAAATAAGATTGCTGACGTAAAGTTGCCCCAACTTAGTCTGTCCGATTTCCAGTCCAATATATTTAAATGAACCGGAAGCCTGACTTCCAACCCTGAATTCTTTCCTCAAACCAGAGATTACAATAGCTTCAAAATCACTAGCCCCACCCCACATAAAATCATCGACATGCATCATAAAAATGTCAGAAAGATTTCCTTTATAGTGCCAGTAAAACATTGCAGGATCTACTTTCAACTGGCAACAGCCTAACTTTAACAAAACTGACCTCACCGAAAAATACCAGCGTCTGGACGCATCATTTAATCCATATATACATTTGTTCAACTTCCAGAGTACTACTTCTGTGTTAGCTGCCTCTTTAGGAAGACGGAGAACAATGTTTCTCTGAAGCTGATGCCCCTGCAAAAAGGTAGCTTTTATATCTATAGATTTGCATTCCCATGGCTTTGTGGCAAATAGAGCCAAGAAGATCTTTAAAATAACCTTTCCTGCTGTAGGTGAATCTACCCTTAAATCCGGATCTTCTGTTTTCTTCAAATCCCCTTGCCACAAGCCTGGCCTTTGCCTTATAAGTTCCATCCGGAAGAACCTATTATGTGCAAATCCATCTGTGGGATAGAGCTCTTTGTTCCCCATCCGGTACTTCCGTGTATACCCCAAATTCACTCCAACTATGCAGTTCTTGCTGTTTGGCATCTTTTATAACTTCATCTAATTTATTGGAAGCCACAAAAATCTCACGTGCATGTGGGCTCCTACTCCCAGTAGTATTTATAGTCTTACCCATGTTCCGAGATCTTTATAAACTACGTCCCCAATCCCGCCTGGTATCGCGTTCTGCACTGCTACTGCTTGATCTTTCCCTTCTGCTGTGGGATGTCCTTTCAAACGTTCTCGACTTTTTCCTGCGAACCTGTTCACTATCCGATGTACTACCTGAACTGGCACTGCGTTTCTGTGCCATCAAATTTTGAACATGTTCCCAATCCATTGTCTTGCCACCCTCCCTTGAATGCTGTACATTCAACCAATGTTTATACTTTCCAGTGGCCTTCCCTGCTCTACTAATAACAGTTGCATCCTTCCATTGACTGGACCCTTCAGGCAAGTATGTTACTTATGTACCAACTTATGGCAGTTGTCCTTTCGCAAAAATGGCCTGTTCTAATTCACCAGAAGTACTGTGTTCCTCTCCAGAAACCCTGTCTCTTTCAGTTAACTGGTCCTCTCAGTTCTGTAAGACGTGCATACCTTTTGACCTTGGTTCCTCGTCATGTCTGTCTGCTCTGTCTAAATTTGAAAATTTGTAATCTGTACCCATTACACTTGATGAATGTACCCTAACAGTTTGTTTGCCATATTGCAAAATAATTGTTTTGCCATTTATGCCGTGATCTTCCCTGGGCTTTTCCGTTCAATTGTCTCTCTTATAGTGTACCATGTCTCCTTGTTGAAAACCGGTATTTGATGGCCATACATTATGTCTCAAAGCTCTGCGAATTCTTTCAGAGACTTCTGCTTCCAAAAAAGCTTTTCTACTGCTATGTAATGGATTTAAATGCTCAGCAAAGGCAGAGCTAACTGTAGTCCCTACCCAAGCTGGAGGCTGGTATCCAAAATGGATGGCATTTTAGGATTGCTACCAAACACTAATTGATAAGGACTATAGCCCCCGACCATCTGCAATGAATTCTTTGCATGCACTGCCCATGCAAAAGCTGAATTTAGCCTGCAATTTGGTCGATCTGCCAAAATTTTCCGAAACATGTCATCGATGACAGCATGATTTCTTTCACAGACACCATTACTAAAAGGGCTTTCTGCAGCCGTATTCATAACTGTGATATTCACGTTTTCACAAACATCCCTAAACTCATCATTAGCAAATTCTCCCCATTGTCTGTAATAAATTTTGCCCGTGGGCCCATTCCTGTCCCTATCCATTTTTACACTATTTGATTCAGAATTACTCTTTTCTTTACTTCGTACAATCGTTGATTGACTAAATCTGGTTGCTAAATCTACAAAATGCAAAATAAATATATTGTTAGCTTTATCCCAGATCTTAAGGTCCATGGCCACAATGTCGTTAAAATCCCTGGCCAAAGGTAGGGTTACTATCGGTTGTGCTGGTGTCCTTCTGTACTTCCTACAAACTTCACTGCGGTCACTGACCTGTTCTATTAGCTTAGTATAGTCTTCATCCTTACCACTGCAGGCTTTAATAGATTTTTCAACCTCCGAGGAGACAGATGTGCAAATTGTCTATGCAGTTTTAATACAACCAGCTTTTTATCAGCTAAAGTCGCATTTCCACCTGCCATTAACATATCCTTAACAACTGCACCTGAAATATTATTTGTCAGTAATGGAATACAATAGTGTCCCGACTGTGTAAATTGTAAGTCCATCGTCTTTCCAAAAACTGTTGCCTTATCCTGTTCCATAACCAGTTTCATGTGTGCTTTCTTCATCGACAGTCTGCTCAGGAGCAAAGGTATCTCACTTGATACAACATCCGTGCTAATGAAATGAATCACTCTGGCAATATTGCAAGGGATCACCACTCTTTTCAGCGACTTCAGAGTATTATCATCCCCAAACCTGAAACTTGTGGAACTTTCAAATTCCTTAAAAGCGCAGGAGAGGAGCCAGAGATTTAAAAGCGGGAGACGAGCCGGAGATTTAAAGCTGGAGAGGAGCCGGAGATTTAAAAGCGCGGGAGAGGAGCCACCTCCTCTAACCTAAGGGGTTGAGTGAATATCGGATAAGCTCCGTCTTTCTTTCTTTCTTTCTTGTTTAACTGCAAGTTATAGAACATAGAACGATACAGCGCAGTACAGGCCTTTCGGCCCACTATGTTGCACCGACATGGGAAGTCAAAAAACAAAAGCCATCTAACCTACACTATGCCATTATCATCCATATGTTTATCCAATAAACTTTTAAATGCCCTCAATGTTGGCGAGTTCACTACTGTTGCAGGTAGGGCATTCCACGGCCTCATCACTCTTTGCGTAAAGAACCTACCTCTGACCTATATATATTACCCCTCAGTTTAAGGCTATGTCCCCTCGTGCTAGCCATTTCCATCCGCGGGAGAAGGCTCTCACTGTCCACCCTATCTAACCCCCTGATCATTTTGAAAGCCTCTATTAAGTCTCCTCTTAACCTTCTCTCTAACGAAAACAACATCAAGTCCATCAGCCTTTCCTCATAAGATTTTCCCTCCATACCAGGCGACATCCTGGTAAATCTCCTCTACACCCGCTCCAAAGCTTCCACGTCCTTCCTATAATGAGGTGACCAGAACTGTACGCAATACTACAAATGCGGCCGTACCAGAGTTTTGTACAGCTGCAACATGACCTCATGACTCCGGAACTCAATCCCTCTACCAATAAAGGCCAACACTCCATAGGCCTTCTTCACAACCCTATCAACCTGGGTGGCAACTTTCAGGGATCTATGTACATGGACACCTAGATCCCTCTGCTCATCCACACTTCCAAGAACTTTACCATTAGCCAAATATTCCGCATTCCTGTTATTCCTTCCAAAGTGAATCACCTCACACTTCTCTACATTAAACTCCATTTGCCACCTCTCAGCCCAGCTCTGCAGCTTATCTATATCCCTCTGTAACCTGCTACATCCTTCCGCACTGTCGACAACACCACCGACTTTAGTGTCGTCTGCAAATTTACTCACCCACCCTTCTGCGCCCTCCTAGGTCATTTACAAAAATGACAAACAGCAACGGCCCCAGAACAGATCCTTGTGGTACGCCACTTATAACTGAACTCCATTCTGAACATTTCCCATCAACCACCACCCTCTGTCTTCTTTCAGCTAGCCAATTTCTGATCCACATCTCTAAATCACCCTCAATCCCCAGCCTCCGTATTTTCTGCAATTGCCTACCGTGGGGAACCTTATCAAACGCTTTACTGAAATCCATATACACCACATCAACTGCCTGTCTACCTGTTCAGTCACCTTCTCAAAGAACTCGATAAGGTTTGTGAGGCATGACCTACTCTTCACAAAGCCATGCTGACTATCCCTAATCATATTATTCCTATCTAGATGATTATAAATCTTGTCTCTTATAATCCCCTCCAGGACTTTACCCACAGCAGACGTGAGGCTCACCGGTCTATAGTTGCCGGGGTTGTCTCTACTCCCCTTCTTGAACAAAGGAATCACATTTGCTATCCTCCAGTCCTCTGGCACTATCCCTGTAGCCAATGATGACATAAAAATCAAAGCCAAAGGCTCAGCAATCTCTTCCCTGGCTTCCCAGAGAATCCTATGATAAATCCCATCAGGCCCCGGGGACTTATCTATTTTCAGCTTGTCCAGAATTGCCAACACCTCTTCCCTACGTACCTCAATGCCATCTATTCTAATAGCCTGGGTCTCAGCATTCTCCTCCACAACATTCTCTTTCCTGAGTGAATACTGACGAAAAATATTCATTTAGTATCTCACCTATCTCTTTAGACTCCACACACAACTTCCCATCCCTGTCCTTGACTGGTCCTACTCTTTCCCTAGTCATTCTTTTATTCCTGACATACCTATAGAAAGCTTTTGGGTTTTCCTTGATCCTACCTGCCAAATACTTCTCATGTCCCCTCCTTGCTCGTCTTAGCTCTCTTTAGATCCTTCCTCGCTACCTTGTCACTATCAAGCGCCCCAACTGAAACTTCACACCTCATCTTCACATAGGCCTCCTTCTTCCTCTTAACAAGAGATTCACTTTGGTAAACCACGGTTCCCTCGCTCGACGCCTTCCTCCCTGCCTGACCGGTACGTACTTATCAAGAACACGCAGTAGCTGTTCCTTGAACAAGCTCCACATATCCAGTGTGCCCAACACTTGCAGCCTACTTCTCCAACCTATCCCCCCCAAGTCATGTCTAATGGCATCATAATTGCCCTTCTCCCAGCTATAACTCTTGCCCTGCGGGGTATACTTATCCCTTTCCATCACTAACGTAAACGTCTCCGAATTGTGGTCACTGTCCCCAAAGTGCTCACCTACCTCCAAATCTAACACCTGGCCTGGTTCATTACACAGTACCAAATCCAATGTGGCGCCTCCTCTTGTTGGCCTGTCAACATATTGTGTCAGGAAACCCTCCTGCACACATTGTACAAAAAACGACCCATCTAATGTACTCCAACTATATCTTTTCCAGTCAATATTTGGAAAGTTAAAGTCTCCCATAATAACTACCCTGTTACTTTCGCTCTTATCCAGAATCATCTTCGCCATCCTTTCCTCTACATCCCTAGAACTATCTAGAGGGGATGGCAGGGAAGGCAGTGCAATATTCCTCCTGCAGAATGTTTGAGGTGAGGGACACTGTCCGTGTCCCTGCTGATTTCACCTGTGGGAAGTGCACCCATCTCCAGATCCTCAAAAAACGAGAATTGGAGCTTGATGAACTTCGGATCATTCGTGAAGCATAGGTGGACATCGATAGAAGCTTCAGGGATGCAGTTACTCCGAAGAATGAAGATAGATGGATGACGGCGAGAGAGGCTGGGTGGAAGCAGTCAGTACAGGGATCCCCTGTGGTCATTCCCCTTAGTGACAGGTATACTGCTTTGGATACTGGTTGGGACGACGACTTACCAGGGGTAAGCCATGGGGTACAGGTCTCTGGCGCAGAGTCTGTCCCTGTTGTTCAGAAGGGAAGGGGGGGGAGAGGAGGAGAGCATTAGTCATTGGGGACTCCATAGTTAGGGGGACAGATAGGAGATTCTGTGGGAACGCGAGAGACTTGCCGTTGGTGTGTTGCCTCCCAGGTGCCAGGGCCTGTGATGTCTCGGATCGTGTTTTCGGGATCCTTGAGGGGGAGGGGGAGCAGCCCCAAGTCGTGGTCCACATAGACACCAATGACAGATGTAGCAAAAGGGATGGGAATGTAAGGCATGTAATCTGGGAGCTAGGGTGGAATCTTAGAGCTAGAACTGTTTATTATATCTGGGTTGTTACCTGTGCCATGTGCTCGCGAGATGAGAAATAGGGAGAGAGAACAATTGAATACGTGGCTACAGGGATGGTGCAAGAGGGAGGGATTCAGATACCTGCATAATTGGGGCTCATTCTGGGGTTGATGGGACCAGGGGTACCAATATCCTGGGGGGGGGTGGGAAATTTGCTATTGCTCTTCGGGAGGGTTTAAACTAATTCAGCAGGGGGATGGGAACCGGAATTGTAGCTCCAGTGTACAGGAGGTTGAGAGTAGTGAGGTCATGAGTAAGGTTTCAAGGTCGCAGGAGTGTACCGGCAGGCAGGAAGGTGGTTTGAAGTGTGTCTACTTCATAGAACATAGAACAATACAGCGCAGTACAGGCCCTTCGGCCCACGATGTTGCACCGAAACAAAAGCCATCTAACCTACACTATGCCAAGAGCATCCGGAATAAGGTGGGTGAACATGCAGCATGGGTTGGTACCTGGGACTTCGATGTGGTGGCCATTTCGGAGACCTGGATAGAGCAGCGACAGGAATGGTTGTTTCAGGTTCCGGGGTTTAGATGTTTCAGTCAGCTCAGGGAAGGTGGTAAAAGAGGGGGAGGTGTGGCATTGTTAGTCAAGGACAGTATTACGGTGGCAGAAAGGACGTTTGATGAGGACTCTTCTACTGAGGTAGTATGGCCTGAGGTTAGAAACAGGAAAGGAGCGGTCACCCTGTTGGGAGTTTTCTCTAGGCCTCCGAAAAGTTCCAGAGATGTAGAGGAAAGGATTGCAAAGATCATTCTGGATAGGAGCGAAAGTAACAGGGTTGTTGTTATGGGGGACTTTAACTTTACAAATATTGACCGCAAACGCTATAGTTTGAGTACTTTAAATGGGTCAGTTTTTGTCCAATGTGTGCAGGAGGGTTTCCTGACACAATTATGTAGATAGGCCAACAAGAGGCGAGGCCATATTGCATTTGGTACTGGGTAATCAACCAGGCCAGGTGTTATATTTGGAGGTCGGTGAGCACTTTGGTGATAGTGACCACAATTCGGTTACGTTTACTTTAGCGTTGGAAAGGGGTAGGTATATACCGCAGGGCAAGTGTTATAGCGAGGCGAAAGCAATTATGATGCGATTAGGCAAGACTTAGGATGCATAGGATGGGGAAGGAAACTGCAGGGGATGGGCACAATTGAAATGTAGAGCTTGTTCAAGGAACAACTACTGCGTGTCCTTGATAAGTATGCACCTGTCAGGCAGGGAGGAAGTGATCGAGCGAGGGAACCGTGGTTTACTAAAGTAGTTGAATCACTTGTCAAGAGGAAGAAGGAGGCTTATGTAAAGATGAGACGTGAAGGTTCAGTTAGGGCGCTTGAGTGTTGCAAGTTAGCCAGGAGGGACATAAAGAGAGAGCTAAGATGAGCCAGGAGAGGACATGTGAAGTCCTTGGCAGGAAGGATCAAGGAAAACCCTAAAGCTTTCTATAGGTATGTCAGGAATAAAAGAATGACTCTGGTAAGAATCGGGCCAGTCAAGGCCAGTAGTGGGAAGTTGTGCGTGGAGTCCGAGGAGATACGAGAGGTGCTAAATTAATATTTTTCGTCTGTATTCACACAGGAAAAAGACAATGTTGTTGAGGAGAATACTGAGATACAGGCCAATCGACTAGATGGGATAAGGAGGAGGTGTTAGCAATTCTGGAAAGTGTGAAAATAGATAAGTCCCCTGGGCCGAATGGGATTTATCCTAGGATTCTCTGGGAAGCTAGGCGGGAGATTGCAGAGCCTTTGGCTTTGATCTTTATGTCGTCATTGTCTACAGGACTAGTGCCAGAAGACTGGAGGATAGCAAATGTTGTCCCCTTGTTCAAGAAGGGGAGTAGAGACAACCCCGGTAACTATAGACCAGTGAGCCTTACTTCTGTTGTGGGCAATGTCTTGGAAAGGATTATAAGAGATAGGATTTATAATCATCTAGAAAGGAAACGTTTGATTAGAGATAGTCAACACAGTTTTGTGAAGGGTAGGTCGTGCCTCACACACCTTATTGAGTTCTTTGAGAAGGTGACCAAACCGGTGGATGAGGGTAAAGCAGTTGATGTGGTGTATATTGATTTCAATAAAGCGTTTGATAAGGTTCCCCACGGTAGGCTATTGCAGAAAATACAGAGGCATGGGATTGAGGGTGATTTAGCGGTTTGGATCAGAAATTGGCTAGCTGGAAGAAGACAAAGGGTGGTGGTTGATGGTAAATGTTCAGCCTGGAGTTCAGTTACTAGTGGTGTAGCACAAGGATCTGTTTTGGGGCCACTGCTATTTGTTGTTTTTATAAATGACCTGGAGGATGGGTGAGTAAATTTGCGGATGACACTAAAGTCGGTGGAGTAGTAGACAGTGCGGAAGGATGTTGCAGGTTACAGATGGACATCGATAAGCTGGAGAGCTGGGCTGGGATGTGGCAAATGGAGTTTAATGCAGAAAAGTGTGAGATGATTCATTTTGGAAGGAGTAACAGGAATACAGTGTACTGGGCGAATGATATGATTCTTGGTAGCGTGGATGAGCAGAGAGATCTCGGTGTCCATGTACATAGATCCCTGAATGTTGCCACCCAGGTTGATAGGGTTGTTAAGGAGGCGTACGGTGTGTTTGCTTTTATTGGTAGAGGGATTGAGTTTTGGAGCCATGAGGTCATGTTGCAGCTGTACAAAACTTTGGTGCGGCCGCATTATAGGAAGGATGTGGAAGCATTGGAAAGGGTGCAGAGGAGATTTACCAGGATGTTGCCTGGTTTGGAGGTAGGATCTTCTGAGGAAAGGCTGAGGGACTTAAGGCTGTTTTCGTTGGAGAGAAGAAGGTTAAGAGATGACTTAATAGAGGCATACAAGATGATCAGAGGATTAGATAGGGTGGACAGTGAGAGCCTTTTTCCTTGGATGGTGATGGCTAGCACGAGGGGACATAGCTTTAAATTGAGGGGAGATAGATATAGGACAGATGTCAGAGGTAGGTTCTTTACTCAAGAGCAGTAAGGGCGTGGAATGCCCTGCCAGCAACAGTTGTGGACTCGCCAACATTAAGGGCATTTAAATGGTCATTGGATAAACATATGGATGATAAGGGAATAGTGTAGATGGGCTTTAGAGTGGTTTCACAGGTCGGCACAACATCGAGGGCCGAAGGGCCTGTACTGCGCTATAATGTTCTATTCTATTTTCAGCATTCAAAGAGTCCAGGTAACATTTTAACCAGTCAATTCCACACACACTGTGCAGCCACTGTCCAATACAGCACAATTGAAGGATTCTGCAACCAACACCCTCATTACCGAAGTAAAACTGCTTGTTAATCAGACAATTCCTTCTTTGTGGTCACTATCTTTTTCCTCTTCTAACTCTTCCGTTTCATGTGTCGCTTGAAACACTATTATAACGTGTTGGACAGTTGAAAGCATAATGGTTTTGAGAGTCACGCCGAAAACATTGATTTATCTTACCCCGGGCATTTCTGGGGTTCATCTTCCTACTTCTATTCTCCATGTCCCTCCTCCTATTATAGGTTCTAAATGGGTTTCTCCCCTCATAATTTCTGAGTCCCGATCTCCTTCCATATTCTTGCAACCTGTTCGTAGCCATACAATTTTGCCATCCTGTCAGTAGTGTATCTTCCATATTCTGCTTTATTGCAGGCTGACCTATTTGGGTCATCAGAGCCACAGGAATCGAATGTTTCCCCAGAAACATTTTTAAGGCCTCTGTCGTCTGATCAAATAAGGTATCCTTGTCCGCAAGCTGAACTCATGTCAAAACTAGGAGCCTATCCATGTTGCTCACTCTCGCACAGTTCAATAATTTAAATGCCAACACAGATTGTGGAAATTCCAGGCTGTGTTTCTGCAGCTTTTTATATAGTCTGCTAAATTCCATTATATCGACATCCTCTGTTTTCCGGAATCTATCAAAATCTGACCAGGCTTCATTCGCACTTAACAAGTCATCCTTTTGATAAACCTTATCCATATAATGTAATAGAGTCTCCTTATGTGTCTAACTCTTCCAATTCCAGCTCAGAAAACACTTTGCTTCGGACTTTACTGCCATATGGTAGAGAAAGAGCCAATGCCATACCTTGCTTCCTCTTTCCCAAGGCAGTTACCTTTGTCCACATAACTGCACTTCTCCATTGGTCGTACGATCCCCTTTCAGAAAATAAGGGGGGTAGTCATATCCGGCCATCTTTATCCTAGGTTCAGCCATTATATATACTTTTTTTTTTCCTCACTCGCTCCTTGGTTGAGTCTGGAAAAGTTGTACCCTTCACATTTGCACAGCAACCATCCTCTGCTACCACTGTTAGCCGGTTAGCTGCTGTTGTATAAAGATTCAAAAGTTCTACTTCTCACAAACACCCTTATTTTCCTTTAACACAACTCTGTACAAAAACTCTAACATCACATCACATGCCCAAAAGGCCACCTGAAGCTTCTTTACATATCAGTGTCAATTACTGGATACTTAACATAAATGAGATATTTAATTGGAATGTCTCTTAACCCATTCCTTAACAACACACACCTTTTGAACACATTTGTCTTTGGGGATCCAATGTGGAACTTTAGCGAAGGGGCCCAGTGGATCCCTGGACTCAAGTTGGCTCAGACTGGATCAGTCGCTTATCAGGTGCGGGCTCAAGGACTCGAGTTGTTGCTCTGTTTACCTGGTTATAAATATGGCGGTCAATATGGTCGCCTTTCTTAATTCTAATTATGTTTCTACTTTCAGAGTCGCCAGGTATCTCTCGATACCGCCACAAGGTTCAACCCAAATACCGATCAAAGAGCCAATACACTCAGTTAGTTAGTTCAAAGTCAATACTATTTATTTACACACACAGTAAGATCTACTCATGCACACCAGTACTACAAAGTAAACTATCTCTAACGCTAACGCCTGTACTTAACTTCGGGTGCCCACTTGGAAGAACAATGGCCGTTCGGATCTGAGGCTGTTGGGTTCTAAGAGATAAGAACATATAGGAGTAGGCCATCTGGCCCCTCGAGCCTGCTCCGCCATTCAATGAGCTCATGGCTGATCTTTTGTGGACTCAGCTCCACTTTCCGGCCCGAACACCATAACCCTTAATCCCTTTATTCTTCAAAAAACTATCTATCTTTATCTTAAAAACATTTAATGAAGGAGCCTCTACAGCTTCACTGGGCAAGGAATTCCGTAGATTCACAACCCTTTGGGTGAAGAAGTTCCTCCTAAACTCAGTCCTAAATCTACTTCCCCTTATTTTGAGGCTATGCCCCCTAGTTCTGCTTTCACCCGCCAGTGGAAACAACCTGCCCGCATCTATCCTATCTATTCTCTTCATAATTTTACATGTTTCTACCTTCTAAATTCCAACGAATACAGTCCCAGTCTACTCAACCACTCCTCGTAATTCAACCCTTTCAGCTCTGGGATTAAGCTAGTGAATCTCCTCTGCACACCCTCCAGCGCCAGTACGTACTTTAAACATAGAACATAGAACAATACAGCGCAGTACAGGCCCTTCGGCCCACGATGTTGCAACGAAACAAAAGCCATCTAACCTACACTATGCCATTATCATCCATATGTTTATCCAATAACTTTCTCAGGTAATTGGTCACCATCTGTGACTCCCTCATTTAAAAAAAAAACAAATATTTTGGGACAAGACATCCGAGAAGAAAATACTGTCACAGCGCGCAGCCTGTGCGGTCGATGCGGTGAGTGTACCATCCAAGTGTTTGAGGATGTAAATAGAATGTGGAGAGCAACCTCAGGGTCGCTGGAAAACAAACAAAAGAGTTTTGAACCAAAAGTTCCGAATGGGGTGCGTATGGGCGGGTAAGAATGGGTGGAATCCCTGGGTAGGACGGTGACCAGTGCCGTATGTGCACTACCTGAGCATAGCTGACCAGATGGGGGTCCTCAGGCAGGGCGGGGACCAGTGCCGTTTCTCCACTGCCTGAATGACCGGACAAGAACGGAAAGAATGTGTTCGCCGTGGATGTTGCCTCTTGTGATTACCTTTTGAATCAGAAGAGTAGCTATGATTGGTTGTCTGCCGACAAACTAGTTCCTTTAACTGCCAGTGGGTGTTAAAAGAGTGGTGGCGTGGGGCCATGGGGCAACTTTCAGTGAACAAACAACATTCAACATGTACAGTAACAAACATTTAAAGCAACAAACTAACATAACAAAAGTTGTGCAGATTCCATCAGAAAGGACACCGTAAATCTCCCATCGGTTCCTTTTTACCACCATCCGGACACCTCATTGCTCTATAGCGAACAGACTCGCAAAGGAGTTCATCTGGTGGGAGTCAGACTCTAAGTCATCATCTTCTCCCGGTTGCCATACTCGTGACTGGAGTAGTTGTGCCAAAGCTGCTTGGGGCGAATTGGGATCCATCTCATTCCAGATGAGTCTGTACGAATTGTCTCGGTGCCAGTGTTTTGTGTGGATGTTGGAGGTGGTAGGGGGCAATCCATAGTCGTTGGGTGCGGATCAGGGGCTTTAATGTACGTGTCTCATAGGGGTCGCTGGAATATTGTTTGGAGTCGCTGGGAGTGGGGCCTGTAATCGTGTCACGGTGCTATGGGGCTGTCGCTGCTGGTTGAATGAAGGGAGAGGCGGAGTCGTGCCTCTGGGGGGTGGAGTCGGAGTAGTGTCTGAGGATGGGTTGGAATGATTGGGGGAGGGTAGGAATAGGTTGTCTGTGGTGGGGCGTGTTCATCTGCTGCTGCAAGTGAGATGTGGTGTGAATGGTTGTTCTGTGTGCCATAAGCCTTAAGTTGGTTTATGTGAAACCAGGCAGACTTGCCATTGGGATAAGTAATTTTATATACGGAGGGGCTGACTTTATCAGAAATAGAGTACGGCCCTGCAAATTTGGGGGAGAGGAATGAGCTGGGGTTGTATAGGGATAGCATGACCTGCTGCCCTACTACAAATTCTGTGACGTGTACTGTTTTGTCGAAGCAAACTTTACTTTGCTTCTTCCATGTCCCAAGCCTAACAGCTGCTGCGAGCTGGGCTGCTTTTACATTCTCGACAATCTGCTGAACTGCTTTCTCATGGGTGAGGGCGGTGACTGTGGGGTTGGCCAAATCGAGTCCTAACAAATATTCTGTCCCCTTCATGGGTCATCCGGTCATGAGGGTGTGGGGGGTGTATCCTGTCGACGTGGATACCGTGTTCCTTATGAACATTAGTGCAAATGGGAGAACTGTGTCTCAGGTGCTATTGTGCTGTTGCACCATTTTCCTTGGGGTTGCTTTGAGAGTCCTATTCATTCTCTCAACTATTCCGCTTGATTGGGGGTGAAATGCAATGTGGAATTTTTGTTTGATTCTTAAAATTGTGAGGATGTTTTTCATCACGCATCCTGTAAAATGTGAGCCTTGGTTGGACTCTATGCTGCGGGGAAGTCCCCATCTTGTAAAGATGTGCTGAGTGAGGATCTTGTCTGTCGCTTTAGCCTTGTTCGTTCTGGATGGAAAAGCTTCCATCCATTTTGTGAAGGTGTTGATGACCACCAACACATACTTAAAACCATTCTTGCAGGCGGGTAGGGGTCCTATATAATCAATTTGCAAATTCGTCCAGGGGCCATTAATGGGGCGGGTGTGACTAAGCTGACCTTTCCTTGCATATCTGTCCGGATTGTTCTGGGCGCAGATTAAACAGTTTTCAATGTAGTGCGCTACATTGGATTTTAAATCGGGCCACGAGCAGAGAGGTCTGAGGTGGGCGAGGGTCGCTTCTATGCCTTGATGTCCATGGTTGTCATGGAATTGACAAATAATTTGGTTTCTGTCCTGAGTGGGGACCACATAAATACCACCTTTTAAAATTATACCGTCATGTGTTGGCAACGTGTTCTTGTATTTATCGTAGGGGGCTGGGAGGTTGCCTTGTAAAATTTCCCTGAGCTATTCTTCACCTTTTTGGGCCTGCGCTAAATCCTGAATGTTGGTCTGTGAGACCTGAACCGCGTGTACTGGGGCACTCTCGGGAGGATTCCAAAAGTGATAGTGTCTGGAACCTGCCTTTGCTAGGGCGTCTGCCTTATCGTTACCGGGGGGGGGAAGAATGATGGTGGCTACGAACTTTAATAATACCATATTTCTGATCTTTAGCTGTCCTTCGAATATGTTGGAGTAATGGGGCTGAGGGTAGGGGTTTTCCATCTGCGGAGACAAAACCTCGATTCCCACAGGGGTAGGAATTCTGTTGAACTATTACAGACATCTAGACTGTCGGAATATATGTCGGCTGGGGTCGGGAACCAGTCGGGGTGTTCTACAATATACGCTACGGCTGCTAGTTCTGCTGCCTGTGAGCCTAAATGTCCGGGCAATTTCAAAGATATCTCCTCTAACGCGCGTCCCTGCACGTCCTCTACATATATATCGCAACCGGTAATCCTTTTACCGTTCAAAACTGGAGGAGTCATCCAACTAAATCTTTAGGGGTGCACCTATGCCTGTGGGCTGGGGTCTCTGGGGTAGAGTCCCTGGTTTCGGGGGAGCTGACTTTGGTACAAAGGGGCCTGTGTTGTGTTTGGTGGAGATGATTTCACATTCATGTGGGGTGCCGGCATAGTGTAAATTGTCTGCGAGGAAAGTGTGTGTTCTTGTCCTCTTCACTGTTATGTCCCATCCCTGTAAGAGAAGGGTCCATCGGGCGGCGCAAATTTGGCTGACTGTGCCGTCCTTTAGTCTACCATCCAGGAGAAGTTGTGTTAGGGTGTGTTCAGCTAAAATGGTGATGGGGTTGAGTCCTGTTATGTAGGCCAAGTATTGAACTGCCCAAAAAACTGCGAGCAGGTGCTTTTCGCAGGCAGAAAATCTTTGCTCAACTGGATCAAGTACTAGTGAGGCGTAAGCTACGGGGCCTAAACGATCGTATCTTTCTTGGAAGAGCACGGCCGAAAGGGTTCGGTCGGTGGTTGCAACCTCAATTGCGTATGGGGAGAGGGGATCTGGGACCTGTAATCTGTGCTGAGGGCTCTTTTTAATGAATCCGTGTGCTGTGGAAGCCATTCCCATGGTGCTTGCTTCTTTAGGAGTTCGGTGAGGGGTGCTGCCTTTGTGGCAAAACCGTCGATGTGATTCCTACAGTAGCCAATCAGTCCTAGAAATGACCGGAGGGCTGTGACATTATGTGGCAGAGGTAATTTGACAATGGAGTCGATGCGCTTCTGCTCGATCTCGCGTTTGCCATGGGTTATGACTGTTCCTAAATAAATTACTTTTTCTTGTAGAATCTGGGCCTTTTTGTGGTCCACTTTACATCCAATTTGTTGAAGGCGTCCTAATAGTTCAGCGAGAAGCGAAATGTGCTCTCCCTTGTGTCCGTTTGCAGTAGCAAGTCGTCTACATACTGGACAAGGCAATCGGGTAGGGAAAATTTGGCTAATCCATTCGCCAGCTGTCGGTGGAAAATGGACGGGGAGTTGTGGAAGGCACGTCCACGTGTATTGCTGTCCCTGGAAGGTGAAAGCAAATTTGTATTGGCACGCTTTATCCAATGGATTGGACCAAAAGCCATTGCTAATGCCCAAAACCGAAAAAAACTTTGACTGGTGTCCCTGTTTTAGCATTGTCTCGGGACTTGTGGCTACGGTGGGGGCTGCTACTGGGGTGACTTTGTTTAGTTCCCGGTAATCATGGTCAGTTGCCATGATTCGTCGGGTTTCCTGACTGGCCAAATTGGGGCATTGTTCGTTGAGGCTACTGAACGGAGTACGCCTTGGTCAAGCAGACTCTGGATAACCTTTGAGATTTCTCCCTCTGCTTCTTGGGGAAAACCATACTGCTTTTGGGGTTTGGGGTCGGGACCTGTAATGTTCACTAAGCCAGCGATCTTGCCACAGTCGTGCTTGTGCTGGGCAAAAGCTGCTTTGTGTCGCTCAAAACGTCTCTAACCTCTGTCCTGACTAATGGACTAACTGAGCGTGGCGGGGGCTCGTGCTGCCTTTGCCATTCTCCACACATTTGTTTATGGGGTCAAACGATAGATTGTGGGAGCTCATAAAATCTATACCTAAAATGTGTTCGGCTGTCTGGGGTAGATCGACTAGAACTACGGGGTGTTTAGTTTTAATGTTCCCTATCTGAATCGCTACAGGGGCTGTAATGTGTCCCTGCTGCAAGTGCCCTGTAAAACCGCTGAGAGTAATAGTGTCTGTGGTGGGCCATGTGTCTCGTTGAAACATTGGAGGAGTTGAGCGTGGTGCGGGACCCTCCTGTGTCCCAAAGAAATTCTACGGGGTGTCCCCGGACTGTGCCTCCCACTGCCGGTCTTCCGGACATGTCCCAAAGGGTGTCGCAGAACCAAGTTGGGGAGTCCGAACACCATCAATCGGTGCTGTTTGATCTGCGTTATCGGAATGGGCGCTAATACTATGGATTGGCTTGGCCCTATTTTTATTCAGGGTGCCTGCCTGCTGGTTTTGCTGCTGTTTCTGGGGCGCATTGCACTCTCGTGCGTAATGTCCTAATTGACTGCAATTATAACGTTCTTGGGATTTAGTTTGCTGTGGTCTGTTTCTCCCCTCATTTACCCATGCGGTGGTGTGTCCTAACTGGATGCATGTTATCATCTGCTTGCTCTTCCTCTGCTTTACCGTAAGCTGATTTTCCCTGAACGGACTTCCCAAGCTCAGGATAATCTCTTTAGTACCCATTTCTCAATGTGGGCTTCGTCTGAGGGATAGTAATTTGCGCAAGTGCTCTGTCCTGCTTCTGTCGCGTGAGAGACTGGGATTTGAGTCCATTTGACCATATTGTCTGGGGTCAAATGGGCACGGGCCCATACCATGGAATTGACAAATAATTTGGTTTCTGTCCTGAGTGGGGACCACACAAATACCACCTTTTAAAATTATACCGTCATGTGTTGGCAACGTGTTCTTGTATTTATCGTAGGGGGCTGGGAGGTTGCCTTGTAAAATTTCCCTGAGCTATTCTTCACCTTTTTGGGCCTGCGCTAAATCCTGAATGTTGGCCTGTGAGACCTGAACCGCGTGTACTGGGGCACTCTCGGGAGGATTCCAAAAGTGATAGTGTCTGGAACCTGCCTTTGCTAGGGCGTCTGCCTTATCGTTACCGGGGGGGGGAAGAATGATGGTGGCTACGAACTTTAATAATACCATATAAGGCGTCTGCCTTATCGTTACCTCTCCAAATACCGCTGTGAAAGGAATCCACAGGCGTCCAGCAAACGCTGTGGGGTGGTCTGTCTTTTTCTGCCTACATTTGTTTAGGCTTTCTACGGGGTCTCCTTTGTTGTAGCCGATCGCATCTAGGATCGCTGCATGCATTTCTTGGAGGGTGCTTCCTCCTACATTTTGTGGGTCAGGAAGGACTGCCACGACTGAGGGGTCGAGGCTCAAAACTGTGAGCTTCACTTGCTCTTTTTCATCCAGGCCGTATGTGGTCGCCTGTTGTTTGACTCTTGTGAAATAATGGTGTGGGTCCGATGTGGGGAGGAACGGTGGTATTTTATCGCGCGCGTCCCTTAATTGAGTGACGGTTAATGGGGTGGTGTACAGAAAATCTGGGTCTCCGTTTGTTGTGTCCCTGCACTGTGTGGTGACGGGGTTCATAGGGTTGTGTTCTGCCTGTGCAGTCTGGGGTGGGGGTGCTTTTCTTTTCTGTGGTTTGTCCTGAGTACATGTGCCATGTACATATCTATGGGCAGTCTCATTTAACTTCTGCCAATCGGGGCCATTTTCTTGGTCTAATTGGGGTCCAAACGTGTCCTGGAATCCATTTTGTACAGCAAGCCGAGATTGCAGGTCTGCAATTTGCTTTCGGCATTTGGCGTGATCTACCGAGCTCTGCCTTTGTTCCGTCGTGGAACTGTGGAGTGCTCGTAGGACTGCTTTTAAATCATTACATTGTTTCTGTAACTGCTCGACTTAGTGTTCTGGTTCTTCTCTTACCAACACTATGCGTTGCGTGTCTTGGTAGGCCTTATATTGCGACTGAAAGCTGCTTAAATGGGCGAGACAAGATTGGTGTGCCCGTTTGACATCCGCCATCTCCTTGTCCTTCGCCGCTAACTGCTCTCTCAGTTCCCTGTTCACTTTCTCGTACTCACTCACGTCTCCCTCACTATTCTTATCTCTCTCTTCAATCTCTGCAGAGCGTCCTCACGACCTCCTCTGTGCCTCGCAATTGTGCCAAGCAGGACATGATTGCCATCGGCTTATGAGCTTTCCCTCAGCTCTTATAGATCTCTGTCAGGTTCTCCCACCAAGTATGCCCTATACTTCTGGAACCTGTTTCAGCATTCGCACAAAATTCACTCCAAAGGGGCCATCCTTTCCCTTTGAGATATTTTCAGATTTCCTCTTCCCATACGGGCACTGTCCTATTCTACTGGTCGCTGCGACCTCTAATTCCTGGGGGTTCATAAGGTATTCCATTGTCATTTCTATTGCTATCTCTGGGGTTTCTGCCGAATTTGGAACTGGGGGAATAAAGTGGTGAAGTAAAACGGGTACGGCTTACGCTATTTTCCGGCCTACAAAACTCCCGACAGTTTCACGCAACAAAATCTCTCAGGTTTACCTTATATCCCTGTTAGAACGCATGCAAATAACACACTTCCGAATCTTGGAGGCTTGATCCGCATTGGTCTTACGCTTGTGGTTTTTCTTTTTCCAATTGGAAAAAATCTCTAACTTCTCTGTCCTGACTAATTCACCCCCCCCCCCCCCCCCCCCCCCCACAACTCCTCAAACACGGTCACAAACATCCCCCACCTTTTATCAAACCCCTCCCTGCTGAGCCCTTTAACTTATATTTTATCTTCTCCAACCGCAGGAAGTCAAACAGATCACCCTCCAGGTGGCGATGCCGACCGCCACTCCCATCAAAATTTGCTGCCGTGCAATCAGAGTGCCGAAGGCCATGGCATCGGCCTTCCTCCTTTCCATGAGCTCTGGTTTCTCTGAAACCCCAAATATCGCCACCAAAGTGTCCGGGTCCTCCACCACCTCCACTATCCTGGCTAAGACCGCAAACACTCCCGCCCAGAATCTTCCCAATTTTTCGTAAGCTGAAAACATGTGCGTGTGATTCGCTGGTCCCTACCCACACCTCTCACACTCATCTACCCCCTGAAAGAACCCACTCATTCTCGCCCAAGTCATATGCACTCTGCACCACATTAAACTGTATCAGGTCCATCCTTGCACAAGAGGAGGTCCCATTTACTCTTCGCAGTGCCTCACTCCATGCTCCCCAATTGATCTCCCCTCTCAACTCCACTTCCCATTTCTCCTTGATCTTCACCACCCGCTCACCTCCCTGCTCCCCCAGCCACTTGTAAATATCCCCAATTCTTCCCCCTCCTTCCACATCCGGAAGCAGCAGTAGCTCCATAGAACATTACAGCGCAGTACAGGCCCTTCGGCCCTCTATGTTGTGCCGACCTGTGAAACCAACCTAAAGCCCATCTACACTATTCCATTATCATCCATATGTTTATCCAATGACAATTTAAATGCCAGGGAGTTCAGGGAGCTAGGCAGAAAGTTAAAAGACAGGACCTCGAGGGTTGTAATCTCGGGATTACTCCCTGTGCCACGTGCCAGTGAGGCTAGAAAAAGGAAGATAGAGCAGACAAACACGTGGCTAAACAGCTGGTGTAGGAGGGAGGGTTTCTGTTATCTGGACCACTGGGAGCTCTTCCGGGGCAGGTGTGACCTGTATAAGATGGACGGGTTGCATCTAAACCGGAGAGGCATAAATATCCTGGCCGCGAGATTTGCTAGTGTCACACGGGAGGGTTTAAACTAGTATGGCAGGGGGGTGGGCACGGGAGCAATAGGTCAGAAGGTGAGAGCGTTGAGGGAGAACTAGGGAATAGGGACAGTGTGGCTCTGAGGCAGAGCAGACGGGGAGAAGTTGCTGAACACAGCGGGTCTGGTGGCCTGAAGTGCATATGTTTTAATGCAAGGAGCATTACGGGTAAGGCAGATGAACTTAGAGCTTGGATTACTACTTGGAACTATGATGTTGTTGCCATTACAGAGACCTGGTTGAGGGAAGGGCAGGATTGGCAGCTAAACGTTCCAGGATTTAGATGTTTCAGGCGGGATAGAGGGGGATGTAAAAGGGGAGGCGGAGTTGCGCTACTTGTTCAGGAGAGTATCACAGCTATACAGCGAGAGGACACCTCAGAGGGCAGTGAGGCTATATGGGTAGAGATCAGGAATAAGAAGGGTGCAGTCACAATGTTGGGGGTATACTACAGGCCTCCCAACAGCCAGCGGGAGATAGAGGAGCAGATAGGTAGACAGATTTTGGAAAAGAGTAAAAACAACAGGGTTGTGGTGATGGGAGACTTCAACTTCCCCAATATTGACTGGGACTCACTTAGTGCCAGGGGCTTAGACGGGGCAGAGTTTGTAAGGAGCATCCAGGAGGGCTTCTTAAAACAATATGTAAACAGTCCAACTAGGGAAGAGGCGGTACTGGACCTGGTATTGGGGAATGAGCCCGGCCAGGTGGTAGATGTTTCAGTAGGGGAGCATTTCGGTAACAGTGACCACAATTCAGTAAGTTTTAAAGTACTGGTGGACAAGGATAAGAGTGGTCCGAGGATGAATGTGCTAAATTGGGGGAAGGCTAATTATAACAATATTAGGCGGGAACTGAAGAACATAGATTGGGGGCGGATGTTTGAGGGCAAATCAACATCTGACATGTGGGAGGCTTTCAAGTGTCAGTTGATAGGAATACAGGACAGGCATGTTCCTGTGAGGAAGAAAGATAAATACGGCAATTTTCGGGAACCTTGGATGACGAATGATATTGTAGGCCTCGTCAAAAAGAAAAAGGAGGCATTTGTCAGGGCTAAAAGGCTGGGAACAGACGAAGCCTGTGTGGCATATAAGGAAAGTAGGAAGGAACTTAAGCAGGGAGTCAGGAGGGCTAGAAGGGGTCATGAAAAGTCATTGGCAAATAGGGTTAAGGAAAATCCCAAGGCTTTTTACACTTACATAAAAAGCAAGAGGGTAGCCAGGGAAAGGGTTGGCCCACTGAAGGATAGGCAAGGGAATCTGTGTGTGGAGCCAGAGGAAATGGGCGAGGTACTAAATGAATACTTTGCATCAGTATTCACCAAAGAGAAGGAATTGGTAGATGTTGAGTCTGGAGAAGGGGGTGTAGATAGCCTGGGTCACATTGTGATCCAAAAAGACGAGGTGTTGGGTGTCTTAAAAAATATTAAGGTAGATAAGTCCCCAGGGCCGGATGGGATCTACCCCAGAATACTGAAGGAGGCTGGAGAGGAAATTGCTGAGGCCTTGACAGAAATCTTTGGATCCTCGCTGTCTTCAGGGGATGTCCCGGAGGACTGGAGAATAGCCAATGTTGTTCCTCTGTTTAAGAAGGGTGGCAGGGATAATCCCGGGAACTACAGGCCGGTGAGCCTTACTTCAGTGGTAGGGAAATTACTGGAGAGAATTCTTCGAGACAGGATCTACTCCCATTTGGAAGCAAAAGGACGTATTAGTGAGAGGCAGCACGGTTTTGTGAAGGGGAGGTCGTGTCTCACTAACTTGATAGAGTTTTTCGAGGAGGTCACTAGGATGATTGATGCAGGTAGGGCAGTAGATGTTGTCTATATGGACTTCAGTAAGGCCTTTGACAAGGTCCCTCATGGTAGACTAGTACAAAAGGTGAAGTCACACGGGATCAGGGGTGAACTGGCAAGGTGGATACAGAACTGGCTAGGCCATAGAAGGCAGAGGGTAGCAATGGAGGGATGCTTTTCTAATTGGAGGGCTGTGACCAGTGGTGTTCCACAGGGATCAGTGCTGGGACCTTTGCTCTTTGTAGTATATATAAATGATTTGGAGGAAAATGTAACTGGTCTGATTAGTAAGTTTGCAGACGACACAAAGGTTGGTGGAATTGCGGATAGCGATGAGGACTGTCTGAGGATACAGCAGGATTTAGATTGTCTGGAGACTTGGGCGGAGAGATGGCAGATGGAGTTTAACCTGGACAAATGTGAGGTAATGCATTTTGG
The DNA here is from genome assembly GCF_047496885.1 of Scyliorhinus torazame. NCBI lineage: Eukaryota > Metazoa > Chordata > Chondrichthyes > Carcharhiniformes > Scyliorhinidae > Scyliorhinus > Scyliorhinus torazame. The sequence continues at coordinate 119,534,481 of NC_092716.1, forward strand.
AAGGGCTAATGCAGGTAGGGAATATACAGTGAATGGTAGAACCCTCAAGAGTATTGAAAGTCAAAGAGATCTAGGAGTACAGGTCCACAGGTCATTGAAAGGGGCTACACAGGTGGAGAAGGTAGTCAAGAAGGCATACGGCATGCTTGCCTTCATTGGCCGGGGCATTGAGTATAAGAATTGGCAAGTCATGTTGCAGCTGTATAGAACCTTAGTTCGGCCACACTTGGAGTATAGTGTTCAATTCTGGTCGCCACACTACCAGAAGGATGTGGAGGCTTTAGAGAGGGTGCAGAAGAGATTTACCAGAATGTTGCCTGGTATGGAGGGCATAAGCTATGAGGAGCGATTGAATAAACTCGGTTTGTTCTCACTGGAACAAAGGAGGTTGAGGGGCGACCTGATAGAGGTATACAAAATTATGAGGGGCATAGACAGAGTGGATAGTCAGAGGCTTTTCCCCAGGGTAGAGGGGTCAATTACTAGGGGGCATAGGTTTAAGGTGAGAGGGGCAAAGTTTAGAGTAGATGTACGAGGCAAGTTTTTTACGCAGAGGGTAGTGGGTGCCTGGAACTCACTACCGGAGGAGGTAGTGGAGGCAGGGACGATAGGGACATTTAAGGGGCATCTTGACAAATATATGAATAGGATGGGAATAGAAGGATACGGACCCAGGAAGTGTAGAAGATTGTAGTTTAGTCGGGCAGTATGGTCGGCACGGGCTTGGAGGGCCGAAGGGCCTGTTCCTGTGCTGTACATTTCTTTGTTGTTGTTGTTGTTAATGTTGGCGAGTCCACTACTGTTGCAGGGAGTGCTGAGTAAAGAACCTACCTCTGACACCTGTCCTGTATCTATCTCGCCTCAATTTAAATCTATGTCCCCTCGTGCTAGACATCACCATCCGAGGAAAAAGGCTCTCCCTGTCCACCCGATCTAATCCTCTGATCATCTTGTATGCCTCAATTAAGTCACCTCTTAACCTTCTCTCTAACGAAAACAGCCTCAAGTCCCTCAGCCTTCCCTCATAAGATCTTCCCTCCATACCAGGCAACATTCTGGTAAATCTCCTCTGCACCCTTTCCAATGCTTCCACATCCTTCCTATAATGCGGGGACCAGAATTGCACGCAATACTCCAAATGCGGCCGCACCAGAGTTTTGTACAGCTGCAACATGACCTCATGGCTCCGAAACTCAATCCCTCTACCAATAAAAGCTGACACACCGTACGCCTTCTTAACAACCCTCTCAACCTGGGTGGCAAATTTCAGGGATCTATGTTCATGGACACCGAGGTCTCTCTGCTCATCCACACTACCAAGAATCTTACCATTAGTCCAGTACTCAGTCTTCCTGTTATTCCTTCCAAAATGAATCACCTCACACTTTGCTGCATTAAACTCCATTTGCCACCTCTCAGCTCAGCGCTGCAGCTTATCTATGTCTCTCTCTAACATCCTTCCGCACTGTCCACAACTCCACCGACTTTAGTGTCATCTGCAAATTTACTCACCTATCCTTCTACGCCCTCCTCCAGGTCATTTATAAAAATGACAAACAGCAGTGGCCCCAAAACAGATCCTTGTGGTACACCACTAGTAACTGGACTCCAGTGTGAACATTTCCCATCAGCCACCACTCTGTCTTCTTCCAGCTCGCCAATTTCTGATCCAAACTGCTAAATCACCCTGAATCCTGTTGCTCTTTCTAGCTTTAGTCTATTTGCTCTGTTTAGGTCACCTTTGCTCATGAGTCGCCAGGTATCTTTATGATACCGCCACATGGTTCAAGTTCAGGTTATGATTAATAACACAGCACACCGCTTAGTAAGGATTAAAACAACGGTCATTTATTATATACAACAAGCAATATTAATACCCTAATACTACTTTCTATATAATAAACCTATCACTACTGGCCAATACTTAACTTAGGAAGAGCCCACCAGGTCAGGGAAACGAAATGGCTTGTCCAATCAAATCTGGCCCGCGGGATTCAAAAGGACTGCTACAGGTCGGTGGCTAGGTGTCTCTACCGGATAGCGATCGTTGGATTCAAACTTACAGTGGCCTGTGGCTGGTCTTGCGAAGGTCTCGAGCAGGCGAAGATGAGAGAGAGAGAGATCTGAACTTGGACCTTTACTTTTAATAGGCCCAGGGTCTTCCCGCCTCCCAGGGCGGCCCTTGACCCTGAGTCCCAAGTGATTGGATTCTGTCCCCAGTCTCTGGGGTCGATGTGTCCGATTGGTGAGGCGATTCCTCGATCGGGGGGTGGTCGTTCACCTGTCTTTGTTTCGGCCACTGCAGGCGCCGACAGGTCTGGCCCGATATTCAATTGCTAATATGTTGCAATTGTTGCCGGGGATAGCCGATTTAACTGTGGATGTCTGAGTAGATTAGGTGTAAACAGTCCTGAATGAAACTGCGGATACCTGGGTTGATGGGCTGTTGATAGCCCTGAGTATCGATCTGGGCTACCTTCCCAGAGCTGAAGCTGCAAACCTGTCTGCAGCTGCCTGCTTGTGTCTTTTTGGCTGCTTTTCCCAGCAGTCTTTCGGGTTAGCCATTTTAAACCGGGTTTTGGCCAGATTAACCGGAACGCAGCCATTTTACATGGCTACAATCCCATGCCTCTGTATTTTCTGCAATAGCCTACCGTGGGAGCCTTATCAAACGCTTTACTGAAATCCATATACACCACATCAACTGCTTCACCCTCATCCACCTGTTTGGTCACCATCTCAAAGAACTCAATAAGGTGTGTGAGGCACGACCTACCCTTCACAAAACCGTATTGACTATCTCTAATCAAACTATTCCTTTCCAGATGATTATACATCCTGGGCGAAATTCTCCGGAAACGGCGCGATGTCCGCCGACTGGCGCCCAAAACGGCGCAAATCAGACGGGCATCGCGCCGCCCCAAAGGTGCGGAATGCTCCGCATCTTTGGGGGCCAAGCCCCAACATTGATGGGCTAGGCCGGCGCCGGACGAATTTCCGCCCTTTCCCAGCTGGCGGAAAAGGCCTTTGGTGCCCCGCCAGCTGGCGCGGAAATTACATCTCCGGGCGGCGCATGC
>NC_092716.1:124586230-124703730 GCF_047496885.1 Scyliorhinus torazame
TTCAGAACGGTTTGCATCAAAATTAACTATTTTTTGCCAGACATTCAATTTGGAAAAAAGTGATTTTCTCGGCGCGTTAAGCATTTTGAGTAATTTGCCGATTGGTTTCAGAACGGCTTGCATCAAAATTAACTATTTTTTGCTTGACATTCATTGTGGAACAAAAGTGATTGTCTCGGCGAGTAAAGCATTTTGAGTAATTTGCCGATTGGTTTCAGAACGGCTTGCTTCAAAATTGACTATTTATTGCCAGACATTCATTGTGGGAATAAGGTGATTTTCTCGGCGAGTTAAGCATTTTGAGTGCTTTGTCGATCGGTTTCAGAACGGATTGCATCAAAATTAACTATTTTTTGCTTGACATTCATTGTGGAACAAAAGTGATTTTCTCGGCGATTTCAGCATTTTGAGTAATTTGCCGATTGGTTTCAGAACGGATTGCATCAAATTAACTATTTTTTGCCAGACATTCATTTTGGAAAAAAAGTGATTTTCCCGGCGAGTTAAGCATTTTGCGTAATTTGCCGATTGGTTTCCGAACGGCTTGCTTCAAAATCAACTATATTTTGCCAGCCATTCATTTTGGAAATAAATTGATTTTCTCGGCGAGATAAGCATTTTGATTTATTTGCCTACTGATTTCAGAACGGTTTGCATCAATATTAACTATTTTTTGCTTAACATTCATTGTGGAACAAAAGTGATTGTCTCGACGAGTAAAGCATTTTCAGTAATTTGCCGGTTGTTTTCAGAACGGCTTGCATTGAAATGAACGATTTTTTACAAGACATTCTTTGTGGAAAAAAAGTGATTTTCTCGGCGAGATAAGCATTTTGTGTTATTTGCCGATTGGTTTCAGAACGGCTTGCATCAAAATTAACTCTTTTTTGCTTGACATTCATTGTGGAACAAAAGTGATTTTCTCGGCGAGTTAAGCATTTTGAGTAATTTGCCGATTGGTTTCAGAACGGCTTGCATCAAAATTAACTATTTTTTGCTTGACATTCATTGTGGAACAAAACTGATTTTCTCGGCGTGTTAAGCATTTTGAGTAAATTGCCGATTGGTTTCAGAACGGCTTCCATCAAAATTAACTATGTTTTGCCAGACATTCATTTTGGAAAAAAAGTGATTTCCCGGCGAGTTAAGCATTTTGAGTAATTTGCCGCCTGGTTTCAGAACGGCTTGCATCAAAATTAACTATTTTTTGCCAGACATTCATTTTGGAAAAAAATTGATTTTCTGGCGAGATGAGCATTTTGAGTGATTTGCCGATCGGTTTCAGAACGGATTGCATCAAAATTAACTATTTTTTGCTTGACATTCATTGTGGAACAAAAATGATTTTCTCGGCGAGTTCAGCATTTTGAGTAATTTGCCGATTGGTTTCAGAACGGATTGCATCAAATTAACTATTTTTTGCCAGACATTCATTTTGGAAAAAAAGTGATTTTCCCGGCGAGTTAAGCATTTTGAGTAATTTGCCGATTGGTTGCCGAACGGCTTGCTTCAAAATCAACTATATTTTGCCAGCCATTCATTTTGGAAATAAATTGATTTTCTCGGCGAGATAAGCATTTTGAGTTATTTGCCTACTTATTTCAGAACGGTTTGCATCAAAATTAACTATTTTTTGCTTAACATTCATTGTGGAACAAAAGTGATTGTCTCGGCGAGTAAAGCATTTTCAGTAATTTGCCGATTGTTTTCAGAACGGCTTGCATTGAAATTTACGATTTTTTGCAAGACATTAATTGTGGAGAAAAAGTGATTTTCTCGGCGAGTTAAGCATTTTGTGTTATTTGCCGATTGGTTTCAGAACGGCTTGCATCAAAATTAATTATTTGTTGCTTGACATTCATTGTGGAACAAAAGTGATTTTCTCGGCGAGTTAAGCATTTTGAGTAATTTGCCGATTGGTTTCAGAACGGCTTCCATCAAAATTAACTATTTTTTGCCAGACATTCATTTTGGAAAAAAAGTGATTTCCCGGCGAGTTAAGCATTTTGAGTAATTTGCCGATTGGTTTCAGAGCGGCTTGCATCAAAATTAACTCTTTTTTGTCAAGCATTCATTGTGGGAATAAAGTGATTGTCTCGGCGAGTTAAGCATTTTGAGTAATTTGCCGATTGGCTTCCGAACGGCTTGCTTCAAATTTAACTATATTTTGCTTGACATTCATTGTGGAACAAAAGTGATTTTCACGGCGAGTTAAGCATTTTGAGTAATTTGCCGTTTGGTTTCAGAACGGTTTGCATCAAAATTAACTATTCTTTACCAGACATTCATTATGGAACAAAAGTGATTGTCTCGGCGAGGAAAGCATTTTGAGTAATTTGCCGATTGGTTTCAGAACGGCTTGCATCAAAATTGACTATTTATTGCCAGACATTCATTGTGGGAATAAGGTGATTTTCTCGGCGAGTTAAGTATTTTCAGTAATTTGCCGATTGGTTTCAGAACGGCTTGCATCAAAATTAACTATTTTTTGCCAGACATTCATTCTGGAAAAAAAGTGATTTACCCGGCGAGTTAAGCATTTTGAGTAATTTGCCGATTGGTTTCAGAACGGCTTGCATCAAAATTAACTATTTTTTGCCAGACATTCATTTTGGAAAAAAATTGATTTTCTGGCGAGATAAGCATTTTGAGTGATTTGCCGATCGGTTTCAGAACGGATTGCATCAAAATTAACTATTTTTTGCTTGACATTCATTGTGGAACAAAAGTGATTTTCTCGGCGAGTTAAGCATTTTGAGTAATTTGCCGATTAGTTTCAGAACGGCTTGCATCAAAATTAACTATTTTTTGCCAGACATTCATTTTGGAAAAAAGGTGATTTTTCCCGGCGAGTTAAGCATTTTGAGTAATTTGCCGATTGGTTTCAGAACGGCTTGCATCAAATTAACTATTTTTTGCCAGACATTTATTTTGGAAAAAAAGTGATTTTCCCGGCGAGTTAAGCATTTTGAGTAATTTGCCGATTGGTTTCAGAACGGCTTGCATCAAAATTAACAATTTTTTGCCAGACATTCATTTTGGAAAAAAAGTGATTTTCCCGGCGTGTTAAGCATTTTGAGTAATTTGCCGATTGGTTTCCGAACGGCTTGCTTCTAAATTAACTATTTTTTGCCAGACATTAATTTTGGAAAAAAGTGATTTACCCGGCGAGTTAAGCATTTTGAGTAATTTGCCGATTGGTTTCAGAACGGCTTGCATCAAAATTAACAATTTTTTGCCAGACATTCATTTTGGAAAAAAAGTGATTTTCCCGGCGTGTTAAGCATTTTGAGTAATTTGCCGATTGGTTTCCGAACGGCTTGCTTCTAAATTAACTATTTTTTGCCAGACATTAATTTTGGGAAAAAATTGATTTTCTGGCGAGATAAGCATTTTGAGTGATTTGCCGATCGGTTTCAGAACGGATTGCATCAAAATTGACTATTTTTTGCTTGACATTCATTGTGGAACAAAAGAGATTTTCCCGGCGAGTTAAGCATTTTGAGTAATTTGCCGATTAGTTTCAGAAGGGCTTGCATCAAAATTAACTATTTTTTGCCAGACATTCATTTTGGAAAAAAAATGATTTTCCCGGCGAGTTAAGCATTTTGAGTAATTTGCCGATTGGTTTCAGAACGGCTTGCATCAAAATTAACTATTTTTTGCCAGACATTCAATTTGGAAAAAAGTGATTTTCTCGGCGCGTTAAGCATTTTGAGTAATTTGCCGATTGGTTTCCGAACGGCTTGCTTCAAAATTAACTATTTTTTGCCAAACATTCATTTTGGAAAAAAATTGATTTTCTGGCGAGATAAGCATTTTGAGTGATTTGCCGATCGGTTTCAGAACGGATTGCATCAAAATTAACTATTTTTTGCCAGACATTCAATTTGGAAAAAAGTGATTTTCTCGGCGCGTTAAGCATTTTGAGTAATTTGCCGATTGGTTTCAGAACGGCTTGCATCAAAATTAACTATTTTCTGCTTGACATTCATTGTGGAACAAAAGTGATTGTCTCGGCGAGTAAAGCATTTTGAGTAATTTGCCGATTGGTTTCAGAACGGCTTGCTTCAAAATTGACTATTTATTGCCAGACATTCATTGTGGGAATAAGGTGATTTTCTCGGCGAATTAAGCATTTTCAGTAATTTGCCGATTGGTTTCAGAACGGCTTGCATCAAAATTAACTATTTTTTGCCAGACATTCATTTTGGAAAAAAGTGATTTTCCCGGCGAGTTAAGCATTTTGAGTAATTTGCCGCCTGGTTTCAGAACGGCTTGCATCAAAATTAACTATTTTTTGCCAGACATTCATTTTGGGGAAAAAAATGATTTTCTGGCGAGATGAGCATTTTGAGTGATTTGTCGATCGGTTTCAGAACGTCTTGCATTGAAATGTACGATTTTTTACAAGACATTCTTTGTGGAAAAAAAGTGATTTTCTCGGCGAGTTAAGCATTTTGTGTTATTTGCCGATTGGTTTCAGAACGGCTTGCATCAAAATTAACTCTTTTTTGCTTGACATTCATTGTGGAACAAAAGTGATTTTCTCGGCGAGTTAAGCATTTTGAGTAATTTGCCGATTGGTTTCAGAACGGCTTGCATCAAAATTAACTATTTTTTGCTTGACATTCATTGTGGAACAAAAGTGATTTTCTCGGCGTGTTAAGCATTTTGAGTAAATTGCCGATTGGTTTCAGAACGGCTTCCATCAAAATTAACTATGTTTTGCCAGACATTCATTTTGGAAAAAAAGTGATTTCCCGGCGAGTGAAGCATTTTGAGTAATTTGCCGCCTGGTTTCAGAACGGCTTGCATCAATATTAACTATTTTTTGCCAGACATTCATTTTGGAAAAAAATTGATTTTCTGGCGAGATGAGCATTTTGAGTGATTTGCCGATCGGTTTCAGAACGGATTGCATCAAAATTAACTATTTTTTGCTTGACATTCATTGTGGAACAAAAGTGATTTTCTCGGCGAGTTCAGCATTTTGAGTAATTTGCCGATTGGTTTCAGAACGGATTGCATCAAATTAACTATTTTTTGCCAGACATTCATTTTGGAAAAAAAGTGATTTTCCCGGCGAGTTAAGCATTTTGAGTAATTTGCCGATTGGTTTCCGAACGGCTTGCTTCAAAATCTAGTTTATTTTGCCAGCCATTCATTTTGGAAATAAATTGATTTTCTCGGCGAGATAAGCATTTTGAGTTATTTGCCTACTGATTTCAGAACGGTTTGCATCAAAATTAACTATTTTTTGCTTAACATTCATTGTGGAACAAAAGCGATTGTCTCGGCGAGTAAAGCATTTTCAGTAATTTGCCGATTGTTTTCAGAACGGCTTGCATTGAAATTTACGATTTTTTGCAAGACATTAATTGTGGAAAAAAAGTGATTTTCTCGGCGAGTTAAGCATTTTGTGTTATTTGCCGATTGGTTTCAGAACGGCTTGCATCAAAATTAACTATTTGTTGCTTGACATTCATTGTGGAACAAAAGTGATTTTCTCGGCGAGTTAAGCATTTTGAGTAATTTGCCGATTGGTTTCAGAACGGCTTGCATCAAAATTAACTATTTTTTGCTTGACATTCATTGTGGAACAAAAGTGATTCTCTCGGCGTGTTAAGCATTTTGAGTAAATTGCCGATTGGTTTCAGAACGGCTTCCATCAAAATTAACTATTTTTTGCCAGACATTCATTTTGGAAAAAAAGTGATTTCCCGGCGAGTTAAGCATTTTGAGTAATTTGCCGATTGGTTTCAGAGCGGCTTGCATCAAAATTAACTCTTTTTTGTCAAGCATTCATTGTGGGAATAAAGTGATTGTCTCGGCGAGTTAAGCATTTTGAGTAATTTGCCGATTGGCTTCCGAACGGCTTGCTTCAAATTTAACTATTTTTTGCTTGACATTCATTGTGGAACAAAAGTGATTTTCACGGCGAGTTAAGCATTTTGAGTAATTTGCCGATTGGTTTCAGAACGGTTTGCATCAAAATTAACTATTCTTTACCAGACATTCATTAGGAACAAAAGTGATTGTCTCGGCGAGTAAAGCATTTTGAGTAATTTGCCGATTGGTTTCAGAACGGCTTGCATCAAAATTGACTATTTATTGCCAGACATTCATTGTGGGAATAAGGTGATTTTCTCGGCGAGTTAAGTATTTTCAGTAATTTGCCGATTGGTTTCAGAACGGCTTGCATCAAAATTAACTATTTTTTGCCAGACATTCATTTTGGAAAAAAGTGATTTTCCCGGCGAGTTAAGCATTTTGAGTAATTTGCCGCCTGGTTTCAGAACAGCTTGCATCAAAATTAACTATTTTTTGCCAGACATTCATTCTGGAAAAAAAGTGATTTACCCGGCGAGTTAAGCATTTTGAGTAATTTGCCGATTGGTTTCAGAACGGCTTGCATCAAAATTAACTATTTTTTGCCAGACATTCATTTTGGAAAAAAATTGATTTTCTGGCGAGATAAGCATTTTGAGTGATTTGCCGATCGGTTTCAGAACGGATTGCATCAAAATTAACTATTTTTTGCTTGACATTCATTGTGGAACAAAAGTGATTTTCTCGGCGAGTTAAGCATTTTGAGTAATTTGCCGATTGGTTTCTGAACGGCTTGCATCAAAATTAACTATCTTTTGCCAGACATTCAATTTGGAAAAAAGTGATTTTCCCGGCGAGTTAAGCAATTTGAGTAATTTGCCGATTGGTTTCAGAACGGCTTGCATCAAAATTAACTAATTTTTGCCAGACATTCATTTTGGAAAAAAATTGATTTTCTGGCGAGATAAGCATTTTGAGTGATTTGCCGATCGGTTTCAGAACGGATTGCATCAAAATTAACTATTTTTTGCTTGACATTCATTGTGGAACAAAAGAGATTTTCCCGGCGAGTTAAGCATTTTGAGTAATTTAATGATTGGTTTCCGAACGGCTTGCATCAAAATTAACTATTTTTTGCCAAGCATTCATTGTGGGAATAAAGTGATTTTCTCCGCGAGTTAAGCATTTTGAGTGATTTGCCGATTGGTTTCAGAACGGTTTGCATCAAAATTAACTATTTTTTGCTTGACATTCATTGTGGAACAAAAGTGATTTTCTCGGCGAGTTAAGCATTTTGAGTAATTTGCCGATTGGTTTCAGAACGGTTTGCATCAACATTAACTATTTTTTGCCAGACATTCAATTTGGAAAAAAGTGATTTTCTCGGCGCGTTAAGCATTTTGAGTAATTTGCCGATTGGTTTCAGAACGGCTTGCATCAAAATTAACTATTTTTTGCTTGACATTCATTGTGGAACAAAAGTGATTGTCTCAGCGAGTAAAGCATTTTGAGTAATTTGCCGATTGGTTTCAGAACGGCTTGCTTCAAAATTGACTATTTATTGCCAGACATTCATTGTGGGAATAAGGTGATTTTCTCGGCGAGTTAAGCATTTTCAGTAATTTGCCGATTGGTTTCAGAACGGCTTGCATCAAAATTAACTATTTTTTGCCATACATTCATTTTGGAAAAAAGTGATTTTCCCGGCGAGTTAAGCATTTTGAGTAATTTGCCGCCTGGTTTCAGAACGGCTTGCATCAAAATTAACTATTTTTTGCCAGACATTCATTTTGGGAAAAAAAATGATTTTCTGGCGAGATGAGCATTTTGAGTGATTTGTCGATCGGTTTCAGAACGGATTGCATCAAAATTAACTATTTTTTGCTTGACATTCATTGTGGAACAAAAGTGATTTTCTCGGCGAGTTCAGCATTTTGAGTAATTTGCCGATTGGTTTCAGAACGGATTGCATCAAATTAACTATTTTTTGCCAGACATTCATTTTGGAAAAAAAGTGATTTTCCCGGCGAGTTAAGCATTTTGAGTAATTTGCCAATTGGTTTCCGAACGGCTTGCTTCAAAATCAACTATATTTTGCCAGCCATTCATTTTGGAAATAAATTGATTTTCTCGGCGAGATAAGCATTTTGATTTATTTGCCTACTGATTTCAGAACGGTTTGCATCAATATTAACTATTTTTTGCTTAACATTCATTGTGGAACAAAAGTGATTGTCTCGACGAGTAAAGCATTTTCAGTAACTTGCCGGTTGTTTTCAGAACGGCTTGCATTGAAATGAACGATTTTTTACAAGACATTCTTTGTGGAAAAAAAGTGATTTTCTCGGCGAGATAAGCATTTTGTGTTATTTGCCGATTGGTTTCAGAACGGCTTGCATCAAAATTAACTCTTTTTTGCTTGACATTCATTGTGGAACAAAAGTGATTTTCTCGGCGAGTTAAGCATTTTGAGTAATTTGCCGATTGGTTTCAGAACGGCTTGCATCAAAATTAACTATTTTTTGCTTGACATTCATTGTGGAACAAAAGTGATTTTCTCGGCGTGTTAAGCATTTTGAGTAATTTGCCGCCTGGTTTCAGAACGGCTTGCATCAAAATTAACTATTTTTTGCCAGACATTCATTTTGGAAAAAAATTGATTTTCTGGCGAGATGAGCATTTTGAGTGATTTGCCGATCGGTTTCAGAACGGATTGCATCAAAATTAACTATTTTTTGCTTGACATTCATTGTGGAACAAAAGTGATTTTCTCGGCGAGTTCAGCATTTTGAGTAATTTGCCGATTGGTTTCAGAACGGATTGCATCAAATTAACTATTTTTTGCCAGACATTGATTTTGGAAAAAAAGTGATTTTCCCGGCGAGTTAAGCATTTTGAGTAATTTGCCGATTGGTTGCCGAACGGTTTGCTTCAAAATCAACTATATTTTGCCAGCCATTCATTTTGGAAATAAATTGATTTTCTCGGCGAGATAAGCATTTTGAGTTATTTGCCTACTGATTTCAGAACGGTTTGCATCAAAATTAACTATTTTTTGCTTAACATTCATTGTGGAACAAAAGTGATTGTCTCGGCGAGTAAAGCATTTTCAGTAATTTGCCGATTGTTTTCAGAACGGCTTGCATTGAAATTTACGATTTTTTGCAAGACATTAATTGTGGAAAAAAAGTGATTTTCTCGGCGAGTTAAGCATTTTGTGTTATTTGCCGATTGGTTTCAGAACGGCTTGCATCAAAATTAACTATTTGTTGCTTGACATTCATTGTGGAACAAAAGTGATTTTCTCGGCGAGTTAAGCATTTTGAGTAATTTGCCGACTGGTTTCAGAACGGCTTGCATCAAAATTAACTATTTTTTGCTTGACATTCATTGTGGAATAAAAGTGATTTTCTCGGCGTGTTAAGCATTTTGAGTAAATTGCCGATTGGTTTCAGAACGGCTTCCATCAAAATTAACTATTTTTTGCCAGACATTCATTTTGGAAAAAAAGTGATTTCCCGGCGAGTTAAGCATTTTGAGTAATTTGCCGATTGGTTTCAGAGCGGCTTGCATCAAAATTAACTCTTTTTTGTCAAGCATTCATTGTGGGAATAAAGTGATTGTCTCGGCGAGTTAAGCATTTTGAGTAATTTGCCGATTGGCTTCCGAACGGCTTGCTTCAAATTTAACTATATTTTGCTTGACATTCATTGTCGAACAAAAGTGATTTTCACGGCGAGTTAAGCATTTTGAGTAATTTGCCGATTGGTTTCAGAACGGTTTGCATCAAAATTAACTATTCTTTACCAGACATTCATTATGGAACAAAAGTGATTGTCTCGGCGAGGAAAGCATTTTGAGTAATTTGCCGATTGGTTTCAGAACGGCTTGCATCAAAATTGACTATTTATTGCCAGACATTCATTGTGGGAATAAGGTGATTTTCTCGGCGAGTTAAGTATTTTCAGTAATTTGCCGATTGGTTTCAGAACGGCTTGCATCAAAATTAACTATTTTTTGCCAGACATTCATTTTGGAAAAAAGTGATTTTCCCGGCGAGTTAAGCATTTTGAGTAATTTGCCGCCTGGTTTCAGAACAGCTTGCATCAAAATTAACTATTTTTTGCCAGACATTCATTCTGGAAAAAAAGTGATTTACCCGGCGAGTTAAGCATTTTGAGTAATTTGCCGATTGGTTTCAGAACGGCTTGCATCAAAATTAACTATTTTTTGCCAGACATTCATTTTGGAAAAAAATTGATTTTCTGGCGAGATAAGCATTTTGAGTGATTTGCCGATCGGTTTCAGAACGGATTGCATCAAAATTAACTATTTTTTGCTTGACATTCATTGTGGAACAAAAGTGATTTTCTCGGCGAGTTAAGCATTTTGAGTAATTTGCCGATTAGTTTCAGAACGGCTTGCATCAAAATTAACTATTTTTTGCCAGACATTCATTTTGGAAAAAAGGTGATTTTTCCCGGCGAGTTAAGCATTTTGAGTAATTTGCCGATTGGTTTCAGAACGGCTTGCATCAAATTAACTATTTTTTGCCAGACATTTATTTTGGAAAAAAAGTGATTTTCCCGGCGAGTTAAGCATTTTGAGTAATTTGCCGATTGGTTTCAGAACGGCTTGCATCAAAATTAACAATTTTTTGCCAGACATTCATTTTGGAAAAAAAGTGATTTTCCCGGCGTGTTAAGCATTTTGAGTAATTTGCCGATTGGTTTCCGAACGGCTTGCTTCTAAATTAACTATTTTTTGCCAGACATTAATTTTGGAAAAAAGTGATTTACCCGGCGAGTTAAGCATTTTGAGTAAATTGCCGATTGGTTTCAGAACGGCTTGCATCAAAATTAACAATTTTTTGCCAGACATTCATTTTGGAAAAAAAGTGATTTTCCCGGCGTGTTAAGCATTTTGAGTAATTTGCCGATTGGTTTCCGAACGGCTTGCTTCTAAATTAACTATTTTTTGCCAGACATTAATTTTGGGAAAAAATTGATTTTCTGGCGAGATAAGCATTTTGAGTGATTTGCCGATCGGTTTCAGAACGGATTGCATCAAAATTGACTATTTTTTGCTTGACATTCATTGTGGAACAAAAGAGATTTTCCCGGCGAGTTAAGCATTTTGAGTAATTTGCCGATTAGTTTCAGAACGGCTTGCATCAAAATTAACTATTTTTTGCCAGACATTCATTTTGGAAAAAAAGTGATTTTCCCGGCGAGTTAAGCATTTTGAGTAATTTGCCGATTGGTTTCAGAACGGCTTGCATCAAAATTAACTATTTTTTGCCAGACATTCAATTTGGAAAAAAGTGATTTTCTCGGCGCGTTAAGCATTTTGAGTAATTTGCCGATTGGTTTCCGAACGGCTTGCTTCAAAATTAACTATTTTTTTGCCAAACATTCATTTTGGAAAAAAATTGATTTTCTGGCGAGATAAGCATTTTGAGTGATTTGCCGATCGGTTTCAGAACGGATTGCATCAAAATTAACTATTTTTTGCCAGACATTCAATTTGGAAAAAAGTGATTTTCTCGGCGCGTTAAGCATTTTGAGTAATTTGCCGATTGGTTTCAGAACGGCTTGCATCAAAATTAACTATTTTCTGCTTGACATTCATTGTGGAACAAAAGTGATTGTCTCGGCGAGTAAAGCATTTTGAGTAATTTGCCGATTGGTTTCAGAACGGCTTGCTTCAAAATTGACTATTTATTGCCAGACATTCATTGTGGGAATAAGGTGGTTTTCTCGGCGAATTAAGCATTTTCAGTAATTTGCCGATTGGTTTCAGAACGGCTTGCATCAAAATTAACTATTTTTTGCCAGACATTCATTCTGGAAAAAAAGTGATTTACCCGGCGAGTTAAGCATTTTGAGTAATTTGCCGCCTGGTTTCAGAACGGCTTGCATCAAAATTAACTATTTTTTGCCAGACATTCATTTTGGAAAAAAATTGATTTTCTGGCGAGATAAGCATTTTGAGTGATTTGCCGATCGGTTTCAGAACGGATTGCATCAAAATTAACTATTTTTTGCTTGACATTCATTGTGGAACAAAAGTGATTTTCTCGGCGAGTTAAGCATTTTGAGTAATTTGCCGATTGGTTTCTGAACGGCTTGCATCAAAATTAACTATCTTTTGCCAGACATTCAATTTGGAAAAAAGTGATTTTCCCGGCGAGTTAAGCAATTTGAGTAATTTGCCGATTGGTTTCAGAACGGCTTGCATCAAAATTAACTAATTTTTGCCAGACATTCATTTTGGAAAAAAATTGATTTTCTGGCGAGATAAGCATTTTGAGTGATTTGCCGATCGGTTTCAGAACGGATTGCATCAAAATTAACTATTTTTTGCTTGACATTCATTGTGGAACAAAAGAGATTTTCCCGGCGAGTTAAGCATTTTGAGTAATTTAATGATTGGTTTCCGAACGGCTTGCATCAAAATTAACTATTTTTTGCCAAGCATTCATTGTGGGAATAAAGTGATTTTCTCCGCGAGTTAAGCATTTTGAGTGATTTGCCGATTGGTTTCAGAACGGTTTGCATCAAAATTAACTATTTTTTGCTTGACATTCATTGTGGAACAAAAGTGATTTTCTCGGCGAGTTAAGCATTTTGAGTAATTTGCCGATTGGTTTCAGAACGGTTTGCATCAACATTAACTATTTTTTGCCAGACATTCAATTTGGAAAAAAGTGATTTTCTCGGCGCGTTAAGCATTTTGAGTAATTTGCCGATTGGTTTCAGAACGGCTTGCATCAAAATTAACTATTTTTTGCTTGACATTCATTGTGGAACAAAAGTGATTGTCTCAGCGAGTAAAGCATTTTGAGTAATTTGCCGATTGGTTTCAGAACGGCTTGCTTCAAAATTGACTATTTATTGCCAGACATTCATTGTGGGAATAAGGTGATTTTCTCGGCGAGTTAAGCATTTTCAGTAATTTGCCGATTGGTTTCAGAACGGCTTGCATCAAAATTAACTATTTTTTGCCATACATTCATTTTGGAAAAAAGTGATTTTCCCGGCGAGTTAAGCATTTTGAGTAATTTGCCGCCTGGTTTCAGAACGGCTTGCATCAAAATTAACTATTTTTTGCCAGACATTCATTTTGGGAAAAAAAATGATTTTCTGGCGAGATGAGCATTTTGAGTGATTTGTCGATCGGTTTCAGAACGGATTGCATCAAAATTAACTATTTTTTGCTTGACATTCATTGTGGAACAAAAGTGATTTTCTCGGCGAGTTCAGCATTTTGAGTAATTTGCCGATTGGTTTCAGAACGGATTGCATCAAATTAACTATTTTTTGCCAGACATTCATTTTGGAAAAAAAGTGATTTTCCCGGCGAGTTAAGCATTTTGAGTAATTTGCCAATTGGTTTCCGAACGGCTTGCTTCAAAATCAACTATATTTTGCCAGCCATTCATTTTGGAAATAAATTGATTTTCTCGGCGAGATAAGCATTTTGATTTATTTGCCTACTGATTTCAGAACGGTTTGCATCAATATTAACTATTTTTTGCTTAACATTCATTGTGGAACAAAAGTGATTGTCTCGACGAGTAAAGCATTTTCAGTAACTTGCCGGTTGTTTTCAGAACGGCTTGCATTGAAATGAACGATTTTTTACAAGACATTCTTTGTGGAAAAAAAGTGATTTTCTCGGCGAGATAAGCATTTTGTGTTATTTGCCGATTGGTTTCAGAACGGCTTGCATCAAAATTAACTCTTTTTTGCTTGACATTCATTGTGGAACAAAAGTGATTTTCTCGGCGAGTTAAGCATTTTGAGTAATTTGCCGATTGGTTTCAGAACGGCTTGCATCAAAATTAACTATTTTTTGCTTGACATTCATTGTGGAACAAAAGTGATTTTCTCGGCGTGTTAAGCATTTTGAGTAATTTGCCGCCTGGTTTCAGAACGGCTTGCATCAAAATTAACTATTTTTTGCCAGACATTCATTTTGGAAAAAAATTGATTTTCTGGCGAGATGAGCATTTTGAGTGATTTGCCGATCGGTTTCAGAACGGATTGCATCAAAATTAACTATTTTTTGCTTGACATTCATTGTGGAACAAAAGTGATTTTCTCGGCGAGTTCAGCATTTTGAGTAATTTGCCGATTGGTTTCAGAACGGATTGCATCAAATTAACTATTTTTTGCCAGACATTGATTTTGGAAAAAAAGTGATTTTCCCGGCGAGTTAAGCATTTTGAGTAATTTGCCGATTGGTTGCCGAACGGTTTGCTTCAAAATCAACTATATTTTGCCAGCCATTCATTTTGGAAATAAATTGATTTTCTCGGCGAGATAAGCATTTTGAGTTATTTGCCTACTGATTTCAGAACGGTTTGCATCAAAATTAACTATTTTTTGCTTAACATTCATTGTGGAACAAAAGTGATTGTCTCGGCGAGTAAAGCATTTTCAGTAATTTGCCGATTGTTTTCAGAACGGCTTGCATTGAAATTTACGATTTTTTGCAAGACATTAATTGTGGAAAAAAAGTGATTTTCTCGGCGAGTTAAGCATTTTGTGTTATTTGCCGATTGGTTTCAGAACGGCTTGCATCAAAATTAACTATTTGTTGCTTGACATTCATTGTGGAACAAAAGTGATTTTCTCGGCGAGTTACGCATTTTGAGTAATTTGCCGACTGGTTTCAGAACGGCTTGCATCAAAATTAACTATTTTTTGCTTGACATTCATTGTGGAATAAAAGTGATTTTCTCGGCGTGTTAAGCATTTTGAGTAAATTGCCGATTGGTTTCAGAACGGCTTCCATCAAAATTAACTATTTTTTGCCAGACATTCATTTTGGAAAAAAAGTGATTTCCCGGCGAGTTAAGCATTTTGAGTAATTTGCCGATTGGTTTCAGAGCGGCTTGCATCAAAATTAACTCTTTTTTGTCAAGCATTCATTGTGGGAATAAAGTGATTGTCTCGGCGAGTTAAGCATTTTGAGTAATTTGCCGATTGGCTTCCGAACGGCTTGCTTCAAATTTAACTATATTTTGCTTGACATTCATTGTCGAACAAAAGTGATTTTCACGGCGAGTTAAGCATTTTGAGTAATTTGCCGATTGGTTTCAGAACGGTTTGCATCAAAATTAACTATTCTTTACCAGACATTCATTATGGAACAAAAGTGATTGTCTCGGCGAGGAAAGCATTTTGAGTAATTTGCCGATTGGTTTCAGAACGGCTTGCATCAAAATTGACTATTTATTGCCAGACATTCATTGTGGGAATAAGGTGATTTTCTCGGCGAGTTAAGTATTTTCAGTAATTTGCCGATTGGTTTCAGAACGGCTTGCATCAAAATTAACTATTTTTTGCCAGACATTCATTTTGGAAAAAAGTGATTTTCCCGGCGAGTTAAGCATTTTGAGTAATTTGCCGCCTGGTTTCAGAACAGCTTGCATCAAAATTAACTATTTTTTGCCAGACATTCATTCTGGAAAAAAAGTGATTTACCCGGCGAGTTAAGCATTTTGAGTAATTTGCCGATTGGTTTCAGAACGGCTTGCATCAAAATTAACTATTTTTTGCCAGACATTCATTTTGGAAAAAAATTGATTTTCTGGCGAGATAAGCATTTTGAGTGATTTGCCGATCGGTTTCAGAACGGATTGCATCAAAATTAACTATTTTTTGCTTGACATTCATTGTGGAACAAAAGTGATTTTCTCGGCGAGTTAAGCATTTTGAGTAATTTGCCGATTAGTTTCAGAACGGCTTGCATCAAAATTAACTATTTTTTGCCAGACATTCATTTTGGAAAAAAGGTGATTTTTCCCGGCGAGTTAAGCATTTTGAGTAATTTGCCGATTGGTTTCAGAACGGCTTGCATCAAATTAACTATTTTTTGCCAGACATTTATTTTGGAAAAAAAGTGATTTTCCCGGCGAGTTAAGCATTTTGAGTAATTTGCCGATTGGTTTCAGAACGGCTTGCATCAAAATTAACAATTTTTTGCCAGACATTCATTTTGGAAAAAAAGTGATTTTCCCGGCGTGTTAAGCATTTTGAGTAATTTGCCGATTGGTTTCCGAACGGCTTGCTTCTAAATTAACTATTTTTTGCCAGACATTAATTTTGGAAAAAAGTGATTTACCCGGCGAGTTAAGCATTTTGAGTAAATTGCCGATTGGTTTCAGAACGGCTTGCATCAAAATTAACAATTTTTTGCCAGACATTCATTTTGGAAAAAAAGTGATTTTCCCGGCGTGTTAAGCATTTTGAGTAATTTGCCGATTGGTTTCCGAACGGCTTGCTTCTAAATTAACTATTTTTTGCCAGACATTAATTTTGGGAAAAAATTGATTTTCTGGCGAGATAAGCATTTTGAGTGATTTGCCGATCGGTTTCAGAACGGATTGCATCAAAATTGACTATTTTTTGCTTGACATTCATTGTGGAACAAAAGAGATTTTCCCGGCGAGTTAAGCATTTTGAGTAATTTGCCGATTAGTTTCAGAACGGCTTGCATCAAAATTAACTATTTTTTGCCAGACATTCATTTTGGAAAAAAAGTGATTTTCCCGGCGAGTTAAGCATTTTGAGTAATTTGCCGATTGGTTTCAGAACGGCTTGCATCAAAATTAACTATTTTTTGCCAGACATTCAATTTGGAAAAAAGTGATTTTCTCGGCGCGTTAAGCATTTTGAGTAATTTGCCGATTGGTTTCCGAACGGCTTGCTTCAAAATTAACTATTTTTTTGCCAAACATTCATTTTGGAAAAAAATTGATTTTCTGGCGAGATAAGCATTTTGAGTGATTTGCCGATCGGTTTCAGAACGGATTGCATCAAAATTAACTATTTTTTGCCAGACATTCAATTTGGAAAAAAGTGATTTTCTCGGCGCGTTAAGCATTTTGAGTAATTTGCCGATTGGTTTCAGAACGGCTTGCATCAAAATTAACTATTTTCTGCTTGACATTCATTGTGGAACAAAAGTGATTGTCTCGGCGAGTAAAGCATTTTGAGTAATTTGCCGATTGGTTTCAGAACGGCTTGCTTCAAAATTGACTATTTATTGCCAGACATTCATTGTGGGAATAAGGTGATTTTCTCGGCGAATTAAGCATTTTCAGTAATTTGCCGATTGGTTTCAGAACGGCTTGCATCAAAATTAACTATTTTTTGCCAGACATTCATTTTGGAAAAAAGTGATTTTCCCGGCGAGTTAAGCATTTTGAGTAATTTGCCGCCTGGTTTCAGAACGGCTTGCATCAAAATTAACTATTTTTTGCCAGACATTCATTTTGGGAAAAAAAATGATTTTCTGGCGAGATGAGCATTTTGAGTGATTTGTCGATCGGTTTCAGAACGGATTGCATCAAAATTAACTATTTTTTGCCAGACATTCATTTTGGAAAAAAAGTGATTTTCCCGGCGAGTTAAGCATTTTGAGTAATTTGCCGATTGGTTTCCGAACGGCTTGCTTCAAAATCAACTATATTCTGCCAGCCATTCAGTTTGGAAATAAATTGATTTTCTCGGCGAGATAAGCATTTTGATTTATTTGCCTACTGAGTTCAGAACGGTTTGCATCAATATTAACTATTTTTTGCTTAACATTCATTGTGGAACAAAAGTGATTGTCTCGACGAGTAAAGCATTTTCAGTAATTTGGCGGTTGTTTTCAGAACGGCTTGCATTGAAATGTACGATTTTTTACAAGACATTCATTGTGGAAAAAAAGTGATTTTCTCGGCGAGTTAAGCATTTTGAGTAATTTGCCGATTGGTTTCTGAACGGCTTGCATCAAAATTAACTATCTTTTGCCAGACATTCAATTTGGAAAAAAGTGATTTTCCCGGCGAGTTAAGCATTTTGAGTAATTTGCCGATTGGTTTCAGAACGGCTTGCATCAAAATTAACTAATTTTTGCCAGACATTCATTTTGGAAAAAAATTGATTTTCTGGCGAGATAAGCATTTTGAGTGATTTGCCGATCGGTTTCAGAACGGATTGCATCAAAATTAACTATTTTTTGCTTGACATTCATTGTGGAACAAAAGAGATTTTCCCGGCGAGTTAAGCATTTTGAGTAATTTAATGATTGGTTTCCGAACGGCTTGCATCAAAATTAACTATTTTTTGCCAAGCATTCATTGTGGGAATAAAGTGATTTTCTCCGCGAGTTAAGCATTTTGAGTGATTTGCCGATTGGTTTCAGAACGGCTTGCATCAAAATTAACTATTTTTTGCTTGACATTCATTGTGGAACAAAAGTGATTTTCACGGCGAGTTAAGCATTTTGAGTAATTTGCCGATTGGTTTCAGAACGGTTTGCATCAAAATTAACTATTTTTTGCCAGACATTCAATTTGGAAAAAAGTGATTTTCTCCGCGCGTTAAGCATTTTGAGTAATTTGCCGATTGGTTTCAGAACGGCTTGCATCAAAATTAACTATTTTTTGCTTGACATTCATTGTGGAACAAAAGTGATTGTCTCGGCGAGTAAAGCATTTTGAGTAATTTGCCGATTGGTTTCAGAACGGCTTGCTTCAAAATTGACTATTTATTGCCAGACATTCATTGTGGGAATAAGGTGATTTTCTCGGCGAGTTAAGCATTTTCAGTAATTTGCCGATTGGTTTCAGAACGGCTTGCATCAAAATTAACTATTTTTTGCCATACATTCATTTTGGAATAAAGTGATTTTCCCGGCGAGTTAAGCATTTTGAGTAATTTGCCGATTGGTTGCCGAACGGCTTGCTTCAAAATCAACTATATTTTGCCAGCCATTCATTTTGGAAATAAATTGATTTTCTCGGCGAGATAAGCATTTTGAGTTATTTGCCTACTGATTTCAGAACGGTTTGCATCAAAATTAACTATTTTTTGCTTAACATTCATTGTGGAACAAAAGTGATTGTCTCGGCGAGTAAAGCATTTTCAGTAATTTGCCGATTGTTTTCAGAACGGCTTGCATTGAAATTTACGATTTTTTGCAAGACATTAATTGTGGAAAAAAAGTGATTTTCTCGGCGAGTTAAGCATTTTGTGTTATTTGCCGATTGGTTTCAGAACGGCTTGCATCAAAATTAACTATTTGTTGCTTGACATTCATTGTGGAACAAAAGTGATTTTCTCGGCGAGTTAAGCATTTTGAGTAATTTGCCGATTGGTTTCAGAACGGCTTGCATCAAAATTAACTATTTTTTGCTTGACATTCATTGTGGAACAAAAGTGATTTTCTCGGCGTGTTAAGCATTTTGAGTAAATTGCCGATTGGTTTCAGAACGGCTTCCATCAAAATTAACTATTTTTTGCCAGACATTCATTTTGGAAAAAAAGTGATTTCCCGGCGAGTTAAGCATTTTGAGTAATTTGCCGATTGGTTTCAGAGCGGCTTGCATCAAAATTAACTCTTTTTTGTCAAGCATTCATTGTGGGAATAAAGTGATTGTCTCGGCGAGTTAAGCATTTTGAGTAATTTGCCGATTGGCTTCCGAACGGCTTGCTTCAAATTTAACTATATTTTGCTTGACATTCATTGTGGAACAAAAGTGATTTTCACGGCGAGTTAAGCATTTTGAGTAATTTGCCGATTGGTTTCAGAACGGTTTGCATCAAAATTAACTATTCTTTACCAGACATTCATTATGGAACAAAAGTGATTGTCTCGGCGAGGAAAGCATTTTGAGTAATTTGCCGATTGGTTTCAGAACGGCTTGCATCAAAATTGACTATTTATTGCCAGACATTCATTGTGGGAATAAGGTGATTTTCTCGGCGAGTTAAGTATTTTCAGTAATTTGCCGATTGGTTTCAGAACGGCTTGCATCAAAATTAACTAATTTTTGCCAGACATTCATTTTGGAAAAAAGTGATTTTCCCGGCGAGTTAAGCATTTTGAGTAATTTGCCGCCTGGTTTCAGAACAGCTTGCATCAAAATTAACTATTTTTTGCCAGACATTCATTCTGGAAAAAAAGTGATTTACCCGGCGAGTTAAGCATTTTGAGTAATTTGCCGATTGGTTTCAGAACGGCTTGCATCAAAATTAACTATTTTTTGCCAGACATTCATTTTGGAAAAAAATTGATTTTCTGGCGAGATAAGCATTTTGAGTGATTTGCCGATCGGTTTCAGAACGGATTGCATCAAAATTAACTATTTTTTGCTTGACATTCATTGTGGAACAAAAGTGATTTTCTCGGCGAGTTAAGCATTTTGAGTAATTTGCCGATTAGTTTCAGAACGGCTTGCATCAAAATTAACTATTTTTTGCCAGACATTCATTTTGGAAAAAAGGTGATTTTTCCCGGCGAGTTAAGCATTTTGAGTAATTTGCCGATTGGTTTCAGAACGGCTTGCATCAAATTAACTATTTTTTGCCAGACATTCATTTTGGAAAAAAAGTGATTTTCCCGGCGTGTTAAGCATTTTGAGTAATTTGCCGATTGGTTTCCGAACGGCTTGCTTCTAAATTAACTATTTGTTGCCAGACATTAATTTTGGAAAAAAGTGATTTACCCGGCGAGTTAAGCATTTTGAGTAATTTGCCGATTGGTTTCAGAACGGCTTGCATCAAAATTAACAATTTTTTGCCAGACATTCATTTTGGAAAAAAAGTGTTTTTCCCGGCGTGTTAAGCATTTTGAGTAATTTGCCGATTGGTTTCCGAACGGCTTGCTTCTAAATTAACTATTTTTTGCCAGACATTAATTTTGGGAAAAAATTGATTTTCTGGCGAGATAAGCATTTTGAGTGATTTGCCGATCGGTTTCAGAACGGATTGCATCAAAATTGACTATTTTTTGCTTGACATTCATTGTGGAACAAAAGAGATTTTCCCGGCGAGTTAAGCATTTTGAGTAATTTGCCGATTAGTTTCAGAACGGCTTGCATCAAAATTAACTATTTTTTGCCAGACATTCATTTTGGAAAAAAAGTGATTTTCCCGGCGAGTGAAGCATTTTGAGTAATTTGCCGATTGGTTTCAGAACGGCTTGCATCAAAATTAACTATTTTTTGCCAGACATTCAATTTGGAAAAAAGTGATTTTCTCGGCGCGTTAAGCATTTTGAGTAATTTGCCGATTGGTTTCCGAACGGCTTGCTTCAAAATTAACTATTTTTTGCCAAACATTCATTTTGGAAAAAAATTGATTTTCTGGCGAGATAAGCATTTTGAGTGATTTGCCGATCGGTTTCAGAACGGATTGCATCAAAATTAACTATTTTTTGCCAGACATTCAATTTGGAAAAAAGTGATTTTCTCGGCGCGTTAAGCATTTTGAGTAATTTGCCGATTGGTTTCAGAACGGCTTGCATCAAAATTAACTATTTTCTGCTTGACATTCATTGTGGAACAAAAGTGATTGTCTCGGCGAGTAAAGCATTTTGAGTAATTTGCCGATTGGTTTCAGAACGGATTGCATCAAATTAACTATTTTTTGCCAGACATTCATTTTGGAAAAAAAGTGATTTTCCCGGCGAGTTAAGCATTTTGAGTAATTTGCCGATTGGTTTCCGAACGGCTTGCTTCAAAATCAACTATATTTTGCCAGCCATTCATTTTGGAAATAAATTGATTTTCTCGGCGAGTTAAGTATTTTCAGTAATTTGCCGATTGGTTTCAGAACGGCTTGCATCAAAATTAACTATTTTTTGCCAGACATTCATGTTGGAAAAAAGTGATTTTCCCGGCGAGTTAAGCATTTTGAGTAATTTGCCGCCTGGTTTCAGAACAGCTTGCATCAAAATTAACTATTTTTTGCCAGACATTCATTCTGGAAAAAAAGTGATTTACCCGGCGAGTTAAGCATTTTGAGTAATTTGCCGATTGGTTTCAGAACGGCTTGCATCAAAATTAACTATTTTTTGCCAGACATTCATTTTGGAAAAAAATTGATTTTCTGGCGAGATAAGCATTTTGAGTGATTTGCCGATCGGTTTCAGAACGGATTGCATCAAAATTAACTATTTTTTGCTTGACATTCATTGTGGAACAAAAGTGATTTTCTCGGCGAGTTAAGTATTTTCAGTAATTTGCCGATTGGTTTCAGAACGGCTTGCATCAAAATTAACTATTTTTTGCCAGACATTAATTTTGGAAAAAAGTGATTTTCCCGGCGAGTTAAGCATTTTGAGTAATTTGCCGCCTGGTTTCAGAACAGCTTGCATCAAAATTAACTATTTTTTGCCAGACATTCATTCTGGAAAAAAAGTGATTTACCCGGCGAGTTAAGCATTTTGAGTAATTTGCCGATTGGTTTCAGAACGGCTTGCACCAAATTAACTATTTTTTGCCAGACATTCATTTTGGAAAAAAATTGATTTTCTGGCGAGATAAGCATTTTGAGTGATTTGCCGATCGGTTTCAGAACGGATTGCATCAAAATTAACTATTTTTTGCTTGACATTCATTGTGGAACAAAAGTGATTTTCTCGGCGAGTTAAGCATTTTGAGTAATTTGCCGATTAGTTTCAGAACGGCTTGCATCAAAATTAACTATTTTTTGCTTGATATTCATTTTGGAAAAAAGGTGATTTTTCCCGGCGAGTTAAGCATTTTGAGTAATTTGCCGATTGGTTTCAGAACGGCTTGCATCAAATTAACTATTTTTTGCCAGACATTTATTTTGGAAAAAAAGTGATTTTCCCGGCGAGTTAAGCATTTTGAGTAATTTGCCGATTGGTTTCAGAACGGCTTGCATCAAAATTAACAATTTTTTGCCAGACATTCATTTTGGAAAAAAAGTGATTTTCCCGGCGTGTTAAGCATTTTGAGTAATTTGCCGATTGGTTTCCGAACGGCTTGCTTCTAAATTAACTATTTTTTGCCAGACATTAATTTTGGGAAAAAATTGATTTTCTGGCGAGATAAGCATTTTGAGTGATTTGCCGATCGGTTTCAGAACGGATTGCATCAAAATTGACTATTTTTTGCTTGACATTCATTGTGGAACAAAAGAGATTTTCCCGGCGAGTTAAGCATTTTGAGTAATTTGCCGATTAGTTTCCGAACGGCTTGCTTCAAAATCAACTATATTCTGCCAGCCATTCAGTTTGGAAATAAATTGATTTTCTCGGCGAGATAAGCATTTTGATTTATTTGCCTACTGAGTTCAGAACGGTTTGCATCAATATTAACTATTTTTTGCTTAACATTCATTGTGGAACAAAAGTGATTGTCTCGACGAGTAAAGCATTTTCAGTAATTTGGCGGTTGTTTTCAGAACGGCTTGCATTGAAATGTACGATTTTTTACAAGACATTCATTGTGGAAAAAAAGTGATTTTCTCGGCGAGTTAAGCATTTTGAGTAATTTGCCGATTGGTTTCTGAACGGCTTGCATCAAAATTAACTATCTTTTGCCAGACATTCAATTTGGAAAAAAGTGATTTTCCCGGCGAGTTAAGCATTTTGAGTAATTTGCCGATTGGTTTCAGAACGGCTTGCATCAAAATTAACTAATTTTTGCCAGACATTCATTTTGGAAAAAAATTGATTTTCTGGCGAGATAAGCATTTTGAGTGATTTGCCGATCGGTTTCAGAACGGATTGCATCAAAATTAACTATTTTTTGCTTGACATTCATTGTGGAACAAAAGAGATTTTCCCGGCGAGTTAAGCATTTTGAGTAATTTAATGATTGGTTTCCGAACGGCTTGCATCAAAATTAACTATTTTTTGCCAAGCATTCATTGTGGGAATAAAGTGATTTTCTCCGCGAGTTAAGCATTTTGAGTGATTTGCCGATTGGTTTCAGAACGGCTTGCATCAAAATTAACTATTTTTTGCTTGACATTCATTGTGGAACAAAAGTGATTTTCACGGCGAGTTAAGCATTTTGAGTAATTTGCCGATTGGTTTCAGAACGGTTTGCATCAAAATTAACTATTTTTTGCCAGACATTCAATTTGGAAAAAAGTGATTTTCTCCGCGCGTTAAGCATTTTGAGTAATTTGCCGATTGGTTTCAGAACGGCTTGCATCAAAATTAACTATTTTTTGCTTGACATTCATTGTGGAACAAAAGTGATTGTCTCGGCGAGTAAAGCATTTTGAGTAATTTGCCGATTGGTTTCAGAACGGCTTGCTTCAAAATTGACTATTTATTGCCAGACATTCATTGTGGGAATAAGGTGATTTTCTCGGCGAGTTAAGCATTTTCAGTAATTTGCCGATTGGTTTCAGAACGGCTTGCATCAAAATTAACTATTTTTTGCCATACATTCATTTTGGAATAAAGTGATTTTCCCGGCGAGTTAAGCATTTTGAGTAATTTGCCGATTGGTTGCCGAACGGCTTGCTTCAAAATCAACTATATTTTGCCAGCCATTCATTTTGGAAATAAATTGATTTTCTCGGCGAGATAAGCATTTTGAGTTATTTGCCTACTGATTTCAGAACGGTTTGCATCAAAATTAACTATTTTTTGCTTAACATTCATTGTGGAACAAAAGTGATTGTCTCGGCGAGTAAAGCATTTTCAGTAATTTGCCGATTGTTTTCAGAACGGCTTGCATTGAAATTTACGATTTTTTGCAAGACATTAATTGTGGAAAAAAAGTGATTTTCTCGGCGAGTTAAGCATTTTGTGTTATTTGCCGATTGGTTTCAGAACGGCTTGCATCAAAATTAACTATTTGTTGCTTGACATTCATTGTGGAACAAAAGTGATTTTCTCGGCGAGTTAAGCATTTTGAGTAATTTGCCGATTGGTTTCAGAACGGCTTGCATCAAAATTAACTATTTTTTGCTTGACATTCATTGTGGAACAAAAGTGATTTTCTCGGCGTGTTAAGCATTTTGAGTAAATTGCCGATTGGTTTCAGAACGGCTTCCATCAAAATTAACTATTTTTTGCCAGACATTCATTTTGGAAAAAAAGTGATTTCCCGGCGAGTTAAGCATTTTGAGTAATTTGCCGATTGGTTTCAGAGCGGCTTGCATCAAAATTAACTCTTTTTTGTCAAGCATTCATTGTGGGAATAAAGTGATTGTCTCGGCGAGTTAAGCATTTTGAGTAATTTGCCGATTGGCTTCCGAACGGCTTGCTTCAAATTTAACTATATTTTGCTTGACATTCATTGTGGAACAAAAGTGATTTTCACGGCGAGTTAAGCATTTTGAGTAATTTGCCGATTGGTTTCAGAACGGTTTGCATCAAAATTAACTATTCTTTACCAGACATTCATTATGGAACAAAAGTGATTGTCTCGGCGAGGAAAGCATTTTGAGTAATTTGCCGATTGGTTTCAGAACGGCTTGCATCAAAATTGACTATTTATTGCCAGACATTCATTGTGGGAATAAGGTGATTTTCTCGGCGAGTTAAGTATTTTCAGTAATTTGCCGATTGGTTTCAGAACGGCTTGCATCAAAATTAACTATTTTTTGCCAGACATTCATTTTGGAAAAAAGTGATTTTCCCGGCGAGTTAAGCATTTTGAGTAATTTGCCGCCTGGTTTCAGAACAGCTTGCATCAAAATTAACTATTTTTTGCCAGACATTCATTCTGGAAAAAAAGTGATTTACCCGGCGAGTTAAGCATTTTGAGTAATTTGCCGATTGGTTTCAGAACGGCTTGCATCAAAATTAACTATTTTTTGCCAGACATTCATTTTGGAAAAAAATTGATTTTCTGGCGAGATAAGCATTTTGAGTGATTTGCCGATCGGTTTCAGAACGGATTGCATCAAAATTAACTATTTTTTGCTTGACATTCATTGTGGAACAAAAGTGATTTTCTCGGCGAGTTAAGCATTTTGAGTAATTTGCCGATTAGTTTCAGAACGGCTTGCATCAAAATTAACTATTTTTTGCCAGACATTCATTTTGGAAAAAAGGTGATTTTTCCCGGCGAGTTAAGCATTTTGAGTAATTTGCCGATTGGTTTCAGAACGGCTTGCATCAAATTAACTATTTTTTGCCAGACATTCATTTTGGAAAAAAAGTGATTTTCCCGGCGTGTTAAGCATTTTGAGTAATTTGCCGATTGGTTTCCGAACGGCTTGCTTCTAAATTAACTATTTGTTGCCAGACATTAATTTTGGAAAAAAGTGATTTACCCGGCGAGTTAAGCATTTTGAGTAATTTGCCGATTGGTTTCAGAACGGCTTGCATCAAAATTAACAATTTTTTGCCAGACATTCATTTTGGAAAAAAAGTGTTTTTCCCGGCGTGTTAAGCATTTTGAGTAATTTGCCGATTGGTTTCCGAACGGCTTGCTTCTAAATTAACTATTTTTTGCCAGACATTAATTTTGGGAAAAAATTGATTTTCTGGCGAGATAAGCATTTTGAGTGATTTGCCGATCGGTTTCAGAACGGATTGCATCAAAATTGACTATTTTTTGCTTGACATTCATTGTGGAACAAAAGAGATTTTCCCGGCGAGTTAAGCATTTTGAGTAATTTGCCGATTAGTTTCAGAACGGCTTGCATCAAAATTAACTATTTTTTGCCAGACATTCATTTTGGAAAAAAAGTGATTTTCCCGGCGAGTGAAGCATTTTGAGTAATTTGCCGATTGGTTTCAGAACGGCTTGCATCAAAATTAACTATTTTTTGCCAGACATTCAATTTGGAAAAAAGTGATTTTCTCGGCGCGTTAAGCATTTTGAGTAATTTGCCGATTGGTTTCCGAACGGCTTGCTTCAAAATTAACTATTTTTTGCCAAACATTCATTTTGGAAAAAAATTGATTTTCTGGCGAGATAAGCATTTTGAGTGATTTGCCGATCGGTTTCAGAACGGATTGCATCAAAATTAACTATTTTTTGCCAGACATTCAATTTGGAAAAAAGTGATTTTCTCGGCGCGTTAAGCATTTTGAGTAATTTGCCGATTGGTTTCAGAACGGCTTGCATCAAAATTAACTATTTTCTGCTTGACATTCATTGTGGAACAAAAGTGATTGTCTCGGCGAGTAAAGCATTTTGAGTAATTTGCCGATTGGTTTCAGAACGGCTTGCTTCAAAATTGACTATTTATTGCCAGACATTCATTGTGGGAATAAGGTGATTTTCTCGGCGAATTAAGCATTTTCAGTAATTTGCCGATTGGTTTCAGAACGGCTTGCATCAAAATTAACTATTTTTTGCCAGACATTCATTTTGGAAAAAAGTGATTTTCCCGGCGAGTTAAGCATTTTGAGTAATTTGCCGCCTGGTTTCAGAACGGCTTGCATCAAAATTAACTATTTTTTGCCAGACATTCATTTTGGGAAAAAAAATGATTTTCTGGCGAGATGAGCATTTTGAGTGATTTGTCGATCGGTTTCAGAACGGATTGCATCAAAATTAACTATTTTTTGCCAGACATTCATTTTGGAAAAAAAGTGATTTTCCCGGCGAGTTAAGCATTTTGAGTAATTTGCCGATTGGTTTCCGAACGGCTTGCTTCAAAATCAACTATATTTTGCCAGCCATTCATTTTGGAAATAAATTGATTTTCTCGGCGAGATAAGCATTTTGATTTATTTGCCTACTGATTTCAGAACGGTTTGCATCAATATTAACTATTTTTTGCTTAACATTCATTGTGGAACAAAAGTGATTGTCTCGACGAGTAAAGCATTTTCAGTAATTTGGCGGTTGTTTTCAGAACGGCTTGCATTGAAATGTACGATTTTTTACAAGACATTCTTTGTGGAAAAAAAGTGATTTTCTCGGCGAGTTAAGCATTTTGTGTTATTTGCCGATTGGTTTCAGAACGGCTTGCATCAAAATTAACTCTTTTTTGCTTGACATTCATTGTGGAACAAAAGTGATTTTCTCGGCGAGTTAAGCATTTTGAGTAATTTGCCGATTGGTTTCAGAACGGCTTGCATCAAAATTAACTATTTTTTGCTTGACATTCATTGTGGAACAAAAGTGATTTTCTCGGCGTGTTAAGCATTTTGAGTAAATTGCCGATTGGTTTCAGAACGGCTTCCATCAAAATTAACTATGTTTTGCCAGACATTCATTTTGGAAAAAAAGTGATTTCCCGGCGAGTGAAGCATTTTGAGTAATTTGCCGCCTGGTTTCAGAACGGCTTGCATCAATATTAACTATTTTTTGCCAGCCATTCATTTTGGAAAAAAATTGATTTTCTGGCGAGATGAGCATTTTGAGTGATTTGCCGATCGGTTTCAGAACGGATTGCATCAAAATTAACTATTTTTTGCTTGACATTCATTGTGGAACAAAAGTGATTTTCTCGGCGAGTTCAGCATTTTGAGTAATTTGCCGATTGGTTTCAGAACGGATTGCATCAAATTAACTATTTTTTGCCAGACATTCATTTTGGAAAAAAAGTGATTTTCCCGGCGAGTTAAGCATTTTGAGTAATTTGCCGATTGGTTTCCGAACGGCTTGCTTCAAAATCAACTATATTTTGCCAGCCATTCATTTTGGAAATAAATTGATTTTCTCGGCGAGTTAAGTATTTTCAGTAATTTGCCGATTGGTTTCAGAACGGCTTGCATCAAAATTAACTATTTTTTGCCAGACATTCATGTTGGAAAAAAGTGATTTTCCCGGCGAGTTAAGCATTTTGAGTAATTTGCCGCCTGGTTTCAGAACAGCTTGCATCAAAATTAACTATTTTTTGCCAGACATTCATTCTGGAAAAAAAGTGATTTACCCGGCGAGTTAAGCATTTTGAGTAATTTGCCGATTGGTTTCAGAACGGCTTGCATCAAAATTAACTATTTTTTGCCAGACATTCATTTTGGAAAAAAATTGATTTTCTGGCGAGATAAGCATTTTGAGTGATTTGCCGATCGGTTTCAGAACGGATTGCATCAAAATTAACTATTTTTTGCTTGACATTCATTGTGGAACAAAAGTGATTTTCTCGGCGAGTTAAGTATTTTCAGTAATTTGCCGATTGGTTTCAGAACGGCTTGCATCAAAATTAACTATTTTTTGCCAGACATTAATTTTGGAAAAAAGTGATTTTCCCGGCGAGTTAAGCATTTTGAGTAATTTGCCGCCTGGTTTCAGAACAGCTTGCATCAAAATTAACTATTTTTTGCCAGACATTCATTCTGGAAAAAAAGTGATTTACCCGGCGAGTTAAGCATTTTGAGTAATTTGCCGATTGGTTTCAGAACGGCTTGCACCAAATTAACTATTTTTTGCCAGACATTCATTTTGGAAAAAAATTGATTTTCTGGCGAGATAAGCATTTTGAGTGATTTGCCGATCGGTTTCAGAACGGATTGCATCAAAATTAACTATTTTTTGCTTGACATTCATTGTGGAACAAAAGTGATTTTCTCGGCGAGTTAAGCATTTTGAGTAATTTGCCGATTAGTTTCAGAACGGCTTGCATCAAAATTAACTATTTTTTGCTTGATATTCATTTTGGAAAAAAGGTGATTTTTCCCGGCGAGTTAAGCATTTTGAGTAATTTGCCGATTGGTTTCAGAACGGCTTGCATCAAATTAACTATTTTTTGCCAGACATTTATTTTGGAAAAAAAGTGATTTTCCCGGCGAGTTAAGCATTTTGAGTAATTTGCCGATTGGTTTCAGAACGGCTTGCATCAAAATTAACAATTTTTTGCCAGACATTCATTTTGGAAAAAAAGTGATTTTCCCGGCGTGTTAAGCATTTTGAGTAATTTGCCGATTGGTTTCCGAACGGCTTGCTTCTAAATTAACTATTTTTTGCCAGACATTAATTTTGGGAAAAAATTGATTTTCTGGCGAGATAAGCATTTTGAGTGATTTGCCGATCGGTTTCAGAACGGATTGCATCAAAATTGACTATTTTTTGCTTGACATTCATTGTGGAACAAAAGAGATTTTCCCGGCGAGTTAAGCATTTTGAGTAATTTGCCGATTAGTTTCAGAACGGCTTGCATCAAAATTAACTATTTTTTGCCAGACATTCATTTTGGAAAAAAAGTGATTTTCCCGGCGAGTGAAGCATTTTGAGTAATTTGCCGATTGGTTTCAGAACGGCTTGCATCAAAATTAACTATTTTTTGCCAGACATTCAATTTGGAAAAAAGTGATTTTCTCGGCGCGTTAAGCATTTTGAGTAATTTGCCGATTGGTTTCCGAACGGCTTGCTTCAAAATTAACTATTTTTTGCCAAACATTCATTTTGGAAAAAAATTGATTTTCTGGCGAGATAAGCATTTTGAGTGATTTGCCGATCGGTTTCAGAACGGATTGCATCAAAATTAACTATTTTTTGCCAGACATTCAATTTGGAAAAAAGTGATTTTCTCGGCGCGTTTAGCATTTTGAGTAATTTGCCGATTGGTTTCAGAACGGCTTGCATCAAAATTAACTATTTTCTGCTTGACATTCATTGTGGAACAAAAGTGATTGTCTCGGCGAGTAAAGCATTTTGAGTAATTTGCCGATTGGTTTCAGAACGGCTTGCTTCAAAATTGACTATTTATTGCCAGACATTCATTGTGGGAATAAGGTGATTTTCTCGGCGAATTAAGCATTTTCAGTAATTTGCCGATTGGTTTCAGAACGGCTTGCATCAAAATTAACTATTTTTTGCCAGACATTCATTTTGGAAAAAAGTGATTTTCCCGGCGAGTTAAGCATTTTGAGTAATTTGCCGCCTGGTTTCAGAACGGCTTGCATCAAAATTAACTATTTTTTGCCAGACATTCATTTTGGGAAAAAAAATGATTTTCTGGCGAGATGAGCATTTTGAGTGATTTGTCGATCGGTTTCAGAACGGATTGCATCAAAATTAACTATTTTTTGCCAGACATTCATTTTGGAAAAAAAGTGATTTTCCCGGCGAGTTAAGCATTTTGAGTAATTTGCCGATTGGTTTCCGAACGGCTTGCTTCAAAATCAACTATATTTTGCCAGCCATTCATTTTGGAAATAAATTGATTTTGTCGGCGAGATAAGCATTTTGATTTATTTGCCGACTGATTTCAGAACGGTTTGCATCAATATTAACTATTTTTTGCTTAACATTCATTGTGGAACAAAAGTGATTGTCTCGACGAGTAAAGCATTTTCAGTAATTTGGCGGTTGTTTTCAGAACGGCTTGCATTGAAATGTACGATTTTTTACAAGACATTCTTTGTGGAAAAAAAGTGATTTTCTCGGCGAGTTAAGCATTTTGTGTTATTTGCCGATTGGTTTCAGAACGGCTTGCATCAAAATTAACTCTTTTTTGCTTGACATTCATTGTGGAACAAAAGTGATTTTCTCGGCGAGTTAAGCATTTTGAGTAATTTGCCGATTGGTTTCAGAACGGCTTGCATCAAAATTAACTATTTTTTGCTTGACATTCATTGTGGAACAAAAGTGATTTTCTCGGCGTGTTAAGCATTTTGAGTAAATTGCCGATTGGTTTCAGAACGGCTTCCATCAAAATTAACTATGTTTTGCCAGACATTCATTTTGGAAAAAAAGTGATTTCCCGGCGAGTGAAGCATTTTGAGTAATTTGCCGCCTGGTTTCAGAACGGCTTGCATCAATATTAACTATTTTTTGCCAGCCATTCATTTTGGAAAAAAATTGATTTTCTGGCGAGATGAGCATTTTGAGTGATTTGCCGATCGGTTTCAGAACGGATTGCATCAAAATTAACTATTTTTTGCTTGACATTC
The DNA here is from genome assembly GCF_047496885.1 of Scyliorhinus torazame. Classification (NCBI taxonomy): domain Eukaryota; kingdom Metazoa; phylum Chordata; class Chondrichthyes; order Carcharhiniformes; family Scyliorhinidae; genus Scyliorhinus; species Scyliorhinus torazame. Next base: position 124,617,638 of record NC_092716.1, read on the forward strand.
ATTGTGGAACAAAAGTGATTTTCTCGGCGAGTTCAGCATTTTGAGTAATTTGCCGATTGGTTTCAGAACGGATTGCATCAAATTAACTATTTTTTGCCAGACATTCATTTTGGAAAAAAAGTGATTTTCCCGGCGAGTTAAGCATTTTGAGTAATTTGCCGATTGGTTTCCGAACGGCTTGCTTCAAAATCAACTATATTTTGCCAGCCATTCATTTTGGAAATAAATTGATTTTCTCGGCGAGTTAAGTATTTTCAGTAATTTGCCGATTGGTTTCAGAACGGCTTGCATCAAAATTAACTATTTTTTGCCAGACATTCATGTTGGAAAAAAGTGATTTTCCCGGCGAGTTAAGCATTTTGAGTAATTTGCCGCCTGGTTTCAGAACAGCTTGCATCAAAATTAACTATTTTTTGCCAGACATTCATTCTGGAAAAAAAGTGATTTACCCGGCGAGTTAAGCATTTTGAGTAATTTGCCGATTGGTTTCAGAACGGCTTGCATCAAAATTAACTATTTTTTGCCAGACATACATTTTGGAAAAAAATTGATTTTCTGGCGAGATAAGCATTTTGAGTGATTTGCCGATCGGTTTCAGAACGGATTGCATCAAAATTAACTATTTTTTGCTTGACATTCATTGTGGAACAAAAGTGATTTTCTCGGCGAGTTAAGTATTTTCAGTAATTTGCCGATTGGTTTCAGAACGGCTTGCATCAAAATTAACTATTTTTTGCCAGACATTCATTTTGGAAAAAAGTGATTTTCCCGGCGAGTTAAGCATTTTGCCGCCTGGTTTCAGAACAGCTTGCATCAAAATTAACTATTTTTTGCCAGACATTCATTCTGGAAAAAAAGTGATTTACCCGGCGAGTTAAGCATTTTGAGTAATTTGCCGATTGGTTTCAGAACGGCTTGCATCAAAATTAACTATTTTTTGCCAGACATTCATTTTGGAAAAAAATTGATTTTCTGGCGAGATAAGCATTTTGAGTGATTTGCCGATCGGTTTCAGAACGGATTGCATCAAAATTAACTATTTTTTGCTTGACATTCATTGTGGAACAAAAGTGATTTTCTCGGCGAGTTAAGCATTTTGAGTAATTTGCCGATTAGTTTCAGAACGGCTTGCATCAAAATTAACTATTTTTTGCTTGACATTCATTTTGGAAAAAAGGTGATTTTTCCCGGCGAGTTAAGCATTTTGAGTAATTTGCCGATTGGTTTCAGAACGGCTTGCATCAAATTAACTATTTTTTGCCAGACATTTATTTTGGAAAAAAAGTGATTTTCCCGGCGAGTTAAGCATTTTGAGTAATTTGCCGATTGGTTTCAGAACGGCTTGCATCAAAATTAACAATTTTTTGCCAGACATTTATTTTGGAAAAAAAGTGATTTTCCCGGCGTGTTAAGCATTTTGAGTAATTTGCCGATTGGTTTCCGAACGGCTTGCTTCTAAATTAACCATTTTTTGCCAGACATTAATTTTGGAAAAAAGTGATTTACCCGGCGAGTTAAGCATTTTGAGTAATTTGCCGATTGGTTTCAGAACGGCTTGCATCAAAATTAACAATTTTTTGCCAGACATTCATTTTGGAAAAAAAGTGATTTTCCCGGCGTGTTAAGCATTTTGAGTAATTTGCCGATTGGTTTCCGAACGGCTTGCTTCTAAATTAACTATTTTTTGCCAGACATTAATTTTGGGAAAAAATTGATTTTCTGGCGAGATAAGCATTTTGAGTGATTTGCCGATCGGTTTCAGAACGGATTGCATCAAAATTGACTATTTTTTGCTTGACATTCATTGTGGAACAAAAGAGATTTTCCCGGCGAGTTAAGCATTTTGAGTAATTTGCCGATTAGTTTCAGAACGGCTTGCATCAAAATTAACTATTTTTTGCCAGACATTCATTTTGGAAAAAAAGTGATTTTCCCGGCGAGTTAAGCATTTTGAGTAATTTGCCGATTGGTTTCAGAACGGCTTGCATCAAAATTAACTATTTTTTGCCAGACATTCAATTTGGAAAAAAGTGATTTTCTCGGCGCGTTAAGCATTTTGAGTAATTTGCCGATTGGTTTCCGAACGGCTTGCTTCAAAATTAACTATTTTTTGCCAAACATTCATTTTGGAAAAAAATTGATTTTCTGGCGAGATAAGCATTTTGAGTGATTTGCCGATCGGTTTCAGAACGGATTGCATCAAAATTAACTATTTTTTGCCAGACATTCAATTTGGAAAAAAGTGATTTTCTCGGCGCGTTAAGCATTTTGAGTAATTTGCCGATTGGTTTCAGAACGGCTTGCATCAAAATTAACTATTTTCTGCTTGACATTCATTGTGGAACAAAAGTGATTGTCTCGGCGAGTAAAGCATTTTCAGTAATTTGCCGATTGGTTTCAGAACGGCTTGCTTCAAAATTGACTATTTATTGCCAGACATTCATTGTGGGAATAAGGTGATTTTCTCGGCGAATTAAGCATTTTCAGTAATTTGCCGATTGGTTTCAGAACGGCTTGCATCAAAATTAACTATTTTTTGCCAGACATTCATTTTGGAAAAAAGTGATTTTCCCGGCGAGTTAAGCATTTTGAGTAATTTGCCGCCTGGTTTCAGAACGGCTTGCATCAAAATTAACTATTTTTTGCCAGACATTCATTTTGGGAAAAAAAATGATTTTCTGGCGAGATGAGCATTTTGAGTGATTTGTCGATCGGTTTCAGAACGGATTGCATCAAAATTAACTATTTTTTGCCAGACATTCATTTTGGAAAAAAAGTGATTTTCCCGGCGAGTTAAGCATTTTGAGTAATTTGCCGATTGGTTTCCGAACGGCTTGCTTCAAAATCAACTATATTCTGCCAGCCATTCATTTTGGAAATAAATTGATTTTCTCGGCGAGATAAGCATTTTGATTTATTTGCCTACTGAGTTCAGAACGGTTTGCATCAATATTAACTATTTTTTGCTTAACATTCATTGTGGAACAAAAGTGATTGTCTCGACGAGTAAAGCATTTTCAGTAATTTGGCGGTTGTTTTCAGAACGGCTTGCATTGAAATGTACGATTTTTTACAAGACATTCATTGTGGAAAAAAAGTGATTTTCTCGGCGAGTTAAGCATTTTGAGTAATTTGCCGATTGGTTTCTGGACGGCTTGCATCAAAATTAACTATCTTTTGCCAGACATTCAATTTGGAAAAAAGTGATTTTCCCGGCGAGTTAAGCATTTTGAGTAATTTGCCGATCGGTTTCAGAACGGATTGCATCAAAATTAACTATTTTTTGCTTGACATTCATTGTGGAACAAAAGTGATTTTCTCGGCGAGTTCAGCATTTTGAGTAATTTGCCGATTGGTTTCAGAACGGATTGCATCAAATTAACTATTTTTTGCCAGACATTCATTTTGGAAAAAAAGTGATTTTCCCGGCGAGTTAAGCATTTTGAGTAATTTGCCGATTGGTTTCCGAACGGCTTGCTTCAAAATCAACTATATTTTGCCAGCCATTCATTTTGGAAATAAATTGATTTTCTCGGCGAGTTAAGTATTTTCAGTAATTTGCCGATTGGTTTCAGAACGGCTTGCATCAAAATTAACTATTTTTTGCCAGACATTCATGTTGGAAAAAAGTGATTTTCCCGGCGAGTTAAGCATTTTGAGTAATTTGCCGCCTGGTTTCAGAACAGCTTGCATCAAAATTAACTATTTTTTGCCAGACATTCATTCTGGAAAAAAAGTGATTTACCCGGCGAGTTAAGCATTTTGAGTAATTTGCCGATTGGTTTCAGAACGGCTTGCATCAAAATTAACTATTTTTTGCCAGACATTCATTTTGGAAAAAAATTGATTTTCTGGCGAGATAAGCATTTTGAGTGATTTGCCGATCGGTTTCAGAACGGATTGCATCAAAATTAACTATTTTTTGCTTGACATTCATTGTGGAACAAAAGTGATTTTCTCGGCGAGTTAAGTATTTTCAGTAATTTGCCGATTGGTTTCAGAACGGCTTGCATCAAAATTAACTATTTTTTGCCAGACATTCATTTTGGAAAAAAGTGATTTTCCCGGCGAGTTAAGCATTTTGAGTAATTTGCCGCCTGGTTTCAGAACAGCTTGCATCAAAATTAACTATTTTTTGCCAGACATTCATTCTGGAAAAAAAGTGATTTACCCGGCGAGTTAAGCATTTTGAGTAATTTGCCGATTGGTTTCAGAACGGCTTGCATCAAAATTAACTATTTTTTGCCAGACATTCATTTTGGAAAAAAATTGATTTTCTGGCGAGATAAGCATTTTGAGTGATTTGCCGATCGGTTTCAGAACGGATTGCATCAAAATTAACTATTTTTTGCTTGACATTCATTGTGGAACAAAAGTGATTTTCTCGGCGAGTTAAGCATTTTGAGTAATTTGCCGATTAGTTTCAGAACGGCTTGCATCAAAATTAACTATTTTTTTGCTTGACATTCATTTTGGAAAAAAGGTGATTTTTCCCGGCGAGTTAAGCATTTTGAGTAATTTGCCGATTGGTTTCAGAACGGCTTGCATCAAATTAACTATTTTTTGCCAGACATTTATTTTGGAAAAAAAGTGATTTTCCCGGCGAGTTAAGCATTTTGAGTAATTTGCCGATTGGTTTCAGAACGGCTTGCATCAAAATTAACAATTTTTTGCCAGACATTCATTTTGGAAAAAAAGTGATTTTCCCGGCGTGTTAAGCATTTTGAGTAATTTGCCGATTGGTTTCCGAACGGCTTGCTTCTAAATTAACCATTTTTTGCCAGACATTAATTTTGGAAAAAAGTGATTTACCCGGCGAGTTAAGCATTTTGAGTAATTTGCCGATTGGTTTCAGAACGGCTTGCATCAAAATTAACTATTTTTTGCTTGACATTCATTGTGGAACAAAAGTGATTTTCTCGGCGTGTTAAGCATTTTGAGTAAATTGCCGATTGGTTTCAGAACGGCTTCCATCAAAATTAACTATGTTTTGCCAGACATTCATTTTGGAAAAAAAGTGATTTCCCGGCGAGTGAAGCATTTTGAGTAATTTGCCGCCTGGTTTCAGAACGGCTTGCATCAATATTAACTATTTTTTGCCAGCCATTCATTTTGGAAAAAAATTGATTTTCTGGCGAGATGAGCATTTTGAGTGATTTGCCGATCGGTTTCAGAACGGATTGCATCAAAATTAACTATTTTTTGCTTGACATTCATTGTGGAACAAAAGTGATTTTCTCGGCGAGTTCAGCATTTTGAGTAATTTGCCGATTGGTTTCAGAACGGATTGCATCAAATTAACTATTTTTTGCCAGACATTCATTTTGGAAAAAAAGTGATTTTCCCGGCGAGTTAAGCATTTTGAGTAATTTGCCGATTGGTTTCCGAACGGCTTGCTTCAAAATCAACTATATTTTGCCAGCCATTCATTTTGGAAATAAATTGATTTTCTCGGCGAGTTAAGTATTTTCAGTAATTTGCCGATTGGTTTCAGAACGGCTTGCATCAAAATTAACTATTTTTTGCCAGACATTCATGTTGGAAAAAAGTGATTTTCCCGGCGAGTTAAGCATTTTGAGTAATTTGCCGCCTGGTTTCAGAACAGCTTGCATCAAAATTAACTATTTTTTGCCAGACATTCATTCTGGAAAAAAAGTGATTTACCCGGCGAGTTAAGCATTTTGAGTAATTTGCCGATTGGTTTCAGAACGGCTTGCATCAAAATTAACTATTTTTTGCCAGACATTCATTTTGGAAAAAAATTGATTTTCTGGCGAGATAAGCATTTTGAGTGATTTGCCGATCGGTTTCAGAACGGATTGCATCAAAATTAACTATTTTTTGCTTGACATTCATTGTGGAACAAAAGTGATTTTCTCGGCGAGTTAAGTATTTTCAGTAATTTGCCGATTGGTTTCAGAACGGCTTGCATCAAAATTAACTATTTTTTGCCAGACATTCATTTTGGAAAAAAGTGATTTTCCCGGCGAGTTAAGCATTTTGCCGCCTGGTTTCAGAACAGCTTGCATCAAAATTAACTATTTTTTGCCAGACATTCATTCTGGAAAAAAAGTGATTTACCCGGCGAGTTAAGCATTTTGAGTAATTTGCCGATTGGTTTCAGAACGGCTTGCATCAAAATTAACTATTTTTTGCCAGACATTCATTTTGGAAAAAAATTGATTTTCTGGCGAGATAAGCATTTTGAGTGATTTGCCGATCGGTTTCAGAACGGATTGCATCAAAATTAACTATTTTTTGCTTGACATTCATTGTGGAACAAAAGTGATTTTCTCGGCGAGTTAAGCATTTTGAGTAATTTGCCGATTAGTTTCAGAACGGCTTGCATCAAAATTAACTATTTTTTGCTTGACATTCATTTTGGAAAAAAGGTGATTTTTCCCGGCGAGTTAAGCATTTTGAGTAATTTGCCGATTGGTTTCAGAACGGCTTGCATCAAAATTAACAATTTTTTGCCAGACATTTATTTTGGAAAAAAAGTGATTTTCCCGGCGTGTTAAGCATTTTGAGTAATTTGCCGATTGGTTTCCGAACGGCTTGCTTCTAAATTAACCATTTTTTGCCAGACATTAATTTTGGAAAAAAGTGATTTACCCGGCGAGTTAAGCATTTTGAGTAATTTGCCGATTGGTTTCAGAACGGCTTGCATCAAAATTAACAATTTTTTGCCAGACATTCATTTTGGAAAAAAAGTGATTTTCCCGGCGTGTTAAGCATTTTGAGTAATTTGCCGATTGGTTTCCGAACGGCTTGCTTCTAAATTAACTATTTTTTGCCAGACATTAATTTTGGGAAAAAATTGATTTTCTGGCGAGATAAGCATTTTGAGTGATTTGCCGATCGGTTTCAGAACGGATTGCATCAAAATTGACTATTTTTTGCTTGACATTCATTGTGGAACAAAAGAGATTTTCCCGGCGAGTTAAGCATTTTGAGTAATTTGCCGATTAGTTTCAGAACGGCTTGCATCAAAATTAACTATTTTTTGCCAGACATTCATTTTGGAAAAAAAGTGATTTTCCCGGCGAGTTAAGCATTTTGAGTAATTTGCCGATTGGTTTCAGAACGGCTTGCATCAAAATTAACTATTTTTTGCCAGACATTCAATTTGGAAAAAAGTGATTTTCTCGGCGCGTTAAGCATTTTGAGTAATTTGCCGATTGGTTTCCGAACGGCTTGCTTCAAAATTAACTATTTTTTGCCAAACATTCATTTTGGAAAAAAATTGATTTTCTGGCGAGATAAGCATTTTGAGTGATTTGCCGATCGGTTTCAGAACGGATTGCATCAAAATTAACTATTTTTTGCCAGACATTCAATTTGGAAAAAAGTGATTTTCTCGGCGCGTTAAGCATTTTGAGTAATTTGCCGATTGGTTTCAGAACGGCTTGCATCAAAATTAACTATTTTCTGCTTGACATTCATTGTGGAACAAAAGTGATTGTCTCGGCGAGTAAAGCATTTTCAGTAATTTGCCGATTGGTTTCAGAACGGCTTGCTTCAAAATTGACTATTTATTGCCAGACATTCATTGTGGGAATAAGGTGATTTTCTCGGCGAATTAAGCATTTTCAGTAATTTGCCGATTGGTTTCAGAACGGCTTGCATCAAAATTAACTATTTTTTGCCAGACATTCATTTTGGAAAAAAGTGATTTTCCCGGCGAGTTAAGCATTTTGAGTAATTTGCCGCCTGGTTTCAGAACGGCTTGCATCAAAATTAACTATTTTTTGCCAGACATTCATTTTGGAAAAAAAGTGATTTTCCCGGCGAGTTAAGCATTTTGAGTAATTTGCCGATTGGTTTCCGAACGGCTTGCTTCAAAATCAACTATATTCTGCCAGCCATTCATTTTGGAAATAAATTGATTTTCTCGGCGAGATAAGCATTTTGATTTATTTGCCTACTGAGTTCAGAACGGTTTGCATCAATATTAACTATTTTTTGCTTAACATTCATTGTGGAACAAAAGTGATTGTCTCGACGAGTAAAGCATTTTCAGTAATTTGGCGGTTGTTTTCAGAACGGCTTGCATTGAAATGTACGATTTTTTACAAGACATTCATTGTGGAAAAAAAGTGATTTTCTCGGCGAGTTAAGCATTTTGAGTAATTTGCCGATTGGTTTCTGGACGGCTTGCATCAAAATTAACTATCTTTTGCCAGACATTCAATTTGGAAAAAAGTGATTTTCCCGGCGAGTTAAGCATTTTGAGTAATTTGCCGATCGGTTTCAGAACGGATTGCATCAAAATTAACTATTTTTTGCTTGACATTCATTGTGGAACAAAAGTGATTTTCTCGGCGAGTTCAGCATTTTGAGTAATTTGCCGATTGGTTTCAGAACGGATTGCATCAAATTAACTATTTTTTGCCAGACATTCATTTTGGAAAAAAAGTGATTTTCCCGGCGAGTTAAGCATTTTGAGTAATTTGCCGATTGGTTTCCGAACGGCTTGCTTCAAAACCAACTATTTTTTGCCAGCCATTCATTTTGGAAATAAATTGATTTTCTCGGCGAGTTAAGTATTTTCAGTAATTTGCCGATTGGTTTCAGAACGGCTTGCATCAAAATTAACTATTTTTTGCCAGACATTCATGTTGGAAAAAAGTGATTTTCCCGGCGAGTTAAGCATTTTGAGTAATTTGCCGCCTGGTTTCAGAACAGCTTGCATCAAAATTAACTATTTTTTGCCAGACATTCATTCTGGAAAAAAAGTGATTTACCCGGCGAGTTAAGCATTTTGAGTAATTTGCCGATTGGTTTCAGAACGGCTTGCATCAAAATTAACTATTTTTTGCCAGACATTCATTTTGGAAAAAAATTGATTTTCTGGCGAGATAAGCATTTTGAGTGATTTGCCGATCGGTTTCAGAACGGATTGCATCAAAATTAACTATTTTTTGCTTGACATTCATTGTGGAACAAAAGTGATTTTCTCGGCGAGTTAAGTATTTTCAGTAATTTGCCGATTGGTTTCAGAACGGCTTGCATCAAAATTAACTATTTTTTGCCAGACATTCATTTTGGAAAAAAGTGATTTTCCCGGCGAGTTAAGCATTTTGAGTAATTTGCCGCCTGGTTTCAGAACAGCTTGCATCAAAATTAACTATTTTTTGCCAGACATTCATTCTGGAAAAAAAGTGATTTACCCGGCGAGTTAAGCATTTTGAGTAATTTGCCGATTGGTTTCAGAACGGCTTGCATCAAAATTAACTATTTTTTGCCAGACATTCATTTTGGAAAAAAATTGATTTTCTGGCGAGATAAGCATTTTGAGTGATTTGCCGATCGGTTTCAGAACGGATTGCATCAAAATTAACTATTTTTTGCTTGACATTCATTGTGGAACAAAAGTGATTTTCTCGGCGAGTTAAGCATTTTGAGTAATTTGCCGATTAGTTTCAGAACGGCTTGCATCAAAATTAACTATTTTTTGCTTGACATTCATTTTGGAAAAAAGGTGATTTTTCCCGGCGAGTTAAGCATTTTGAGTAATTTGCCGATTGGTTTCAGAACGGCTTGCATCAAATTAACTATTTTTTGCCAGACATTTATTTTGGAAAAAAAGTGATTTTCCCGGCGAGTTAAGCATTTTGAGTAATTTGCCGATTGGTTTCAGAACGGCTTGCATCAAAATTAACAATTTTTTGCCAGACATTCATTTTGGAAAAAAGTGATTTTCCCGGCGTGTTAAGCATTTTGAGTAATTTGCCGATTGGTTTCCGAACGGCTTGCTTCTAAATTAACCATTTTTTGCCAGACATTAATTTTGGAAAAAAGTGATTTACCCGGCGAGTTAAGCATTTTGAGTAATTTGCCGATTGGTTTCAGAACGGCTTGCATCAAAATTAACAATTTTTTGCCAGACATTCATTTTGGAAAAAAAGTGATTTTCCCGGCGTGTTAAGCATTTTGAGTAATTTGCCGATTGGTTTCCGAACGGCTTGCTTCTAAATTAACTATTTTTTGCCAGACATTAATTTTGGGAAAAAATTGATTTTCTGGCGAGATAAGCATTTTGAGTGATTTGCCGATCGGTTTCAGAACGGATTGCATCAAAATTGACTATTTTTTGCTTGACATTCATTGTGGAACAAAAGAGATTTTCCCGGCGAGTTAAGCATTTTGAGTAATTTGCCGATTAGTTTCAGAACGGCTTGCATCAAAATTAACTATTTTTTGCCAGACATTCATTTTGGAAAAAAAGTGATTTTCCCGGCGAGTTAAGCATTTTGAGTAATTTGCCGATTGGTTTCAGAACGGCTTGCATCAAAATTAACTATTTTTTGCCAGACATTCAATTTGGAAAAAAGTGATTTTCTCGGCGCGTTAAGCATTTTGAGTAATTTGCCGATTGGTTTCCGAACGGCTTGCTTCAAAATTAACTATTTTTTGCCAAACATTCATTTTGGAAAAAAATTGATTTTCTGGCGAGATAAGCATTTTGAGTGATTTGCCGATCGGTTTCAGAACGGATTGCATCAAAATTAACTATTTTTTGCCAGACATTCAATTTGGAAAAAAGTGATTTTCTCGGCGCGTTAAGCATTTTGAGTAATTTGCCGATTGGTTTCAGAACGGCTTGCATCAAAATTAACTATTTTCTGCTTGACATTCATTGTGGAACAAAAGTGATTGTCTCGGCGAGTAAAGCATTTTGAGTAATTTGCCGATTGGTTTCAGAACGGCTTGCTTCAAAATTGACTATTTATTGCCAGACATTCATTGTGGGAATAAGGTGATTTTCTCGGCGAATTAAGCATTTTCAGTAATTTGCCGATTGGTTTCAGAACGGCTTGCATCAAAATTAACTATTTTTTGCCAGACATTCATTTTGGAAAAAAGTGATTTTCCCGGCGAGTTAAGCATTTTGAGTAATTTGCCGCCTGGTTTCAGAACGGCTTGCATCAAAATTAACTATTTTTTGCCAGACATTCATTTTGGGAAAAAAAATGATTTTCTGGCGAGCTGAGCATTTTGAGTGATTTGTCGATCGGTTTCAGAACGGATTGCATCAAAATTAACTATTTTTTGCCAGACATTCATTTTGGAAAAAAAGTGATTTTCCCGGCGAGTTAAGCATTTTGAGTAATTTGCCGATTGGTTTCCGAACGGCTTGCTTCAAAATCAACTATATTCTGCCAGCCATTCATTTTGGAAATAAATTGATTTTCTCGGCGAGATAAGCATTTTGATTTATTTGCCTACTGAGTTCAGAACGGTTTGCATCAATATTAACTATTTTTTGCTTAACATTCATTGTGGAACAAAAGTGATTGTCTCGACGAGTAAAGCATTTTCAGTAATTTGGCGGTTGTTTTCAGAACGGCTTGCATTGAAATGTACGATTTTTTACAAGACATTCATTGTGGAAAAAAAGTGATTTTCTCGGCGAGTTAAGCATTTTGAGTAATTTGCCGATTGGTTTCTGGACGGCTTGCATCAAAATTAACTATCTTTTGCCAGACATTCAATTTGGAAAAAAGTGATTTTCCCGGCGAGTTAAGCATTTTGAGTAATTTGCCGATTGGTTTCAGAACGGCTTGCATCAAAATTAACTAATTTTTGCCAGACATTCATTTTGGAAAAAAATTGATTTTCTGGCGAGATAAGCATTTTGAGTGATTTGCCGATCGGTTTCAGAACGGATTGCATCAAAATTAACTATTTTTTGCTTGACATTCATTGTGGAACAAAAGAGATTTTCCCGGCGAGTTAAGCATTTTGAGTAATTTAATGATTGGTTTCCGAACGGCTTGCATCAAAATTAACTATTTTTTGCCAAGCATTCATTGTGGGAATAAAGTGATTTTCTCCGCGAGTTAAGCATTTTGAGTGATTTGCCGATTGGTTTCAGAACGGCTTGCATCAAAATTAACTATTTTTTGCTTGACATTCATTGTGGAACAAAAGTGATTTTCACGGCGAGTTAAGCATTTTGAGTAATTTGCCGATTGGTTTCAGAACGGTTTGCATCAAAATTAACTATTTTTTGCCAGACATTCAATTTGGAAAAAAGTGATTTTCTCGGCGCGTTAAGCATTTTGAGTAATTTGCCGATTGGTTTCAGAACGGCTTGCATCAAAATTAACTATTTTTTGCTTGACATTCATTGTGGAACAAAAGTGATTGTCTCGGCGAGTAAAGCATTTTGAGTAATTTGCCGATTGGTTTCAGAACGGCTTGCTTCAAAATTGACTATTTATTGCCAGACATTCATTGTGGGAATAAGGTGATTTTCTCGGCGAGTTAAGCATTTTCAGTAATTTGCCGATTGGTTTCAGAACGGCTTGCATCAAAATTAACTATTTTTTGCCATACATTCATTTTGGAAAAAAGTGATTTTCCCGGCGAGTTAAGCATTTTGAGTAATTTGCCGCCTGGTTTCAGAACGGCTTGCATCAAAATTAACTATTTTTTGCCAGACATTCATTTTGGGAAAAAAAATGATTTTCTGGCGAGATGAGCATTTTGAGTGATTTGTCGATCGGTTTCAGAACGGATTGCATCAAAATTAACTATTTTTTGCTTGACATTCATTGTGGAACAAAAGTGATTTTCTCGGCGAGTTCAGCATTTTGAGTAATTTGCCGATTGGTTTCAGAACGGATTGCATCAAATTAACTATTTTTTGCCAGACATTCATTTTGGAAAAAAAGTGATTTTCCCGGCGAGTTAAGCATTTTGAGTAATTTGCCGATTGGTTTCCGAACGGCTTGCTTCAAAATCAACTATATTTTGCCAGCCATTCATTTTGGAAATAAATTGATTTTCTCGGCGAGATAAGCATTTTGATTTATTTGCCTACTGATTTCAGAACGGTTTGCATCAATATTAACTATTTTTTGCTTAACATTCATTGTGGAACAAAAGTGATTGTCTCGACGAGTAAAGCATTTTCAGTAATTTGCCGGTTGTTTTCAGAACGGCTTGCATTGAAATGAACGATTTTTTACAAGACATTCTTTGTGGAAAAAAAGTGATTTTCTCGGCGAGATAAGCATTTTGTGTTATTTGCCGATTGGTTTCAGAACGGCTTGCATCAAAATTAACTCTTTTTTGCTTGACATTCATTGTGGAACAAAAGTGATTTTCTCGGCGAGTTAAGCATTTTGAGTAATTTGCCGATTGGTTTCAGAACGGCTTGCATCAAAATTAACTATTTTTTGCTTGACATTCATTGTGGAACAAAAGTGATTTTCTCGGCGTGTTAAGCATTTTGAGTAAATTGCCGATTGGTTTCAGAACGGCTTCCATCAAAATTAACTATGTTTTGCCAGACATTCATTTTGGAAAAAAAGTGATTTCCCGGCGAGTTAAGCATTTTGAGTAATTTGCCGCCTGGTTTCAGAACGGCTTGCATCAAAATTAACTATTTTTTGCCAGACATTCATTTTGGAAAAAAATTGATTTTCTGGCGAGATGAGCATTTTGAGTGATTTGCCGATCGGTTTCAGAACGGATTGCATCAAAATTAACTATTTTTTGCTTGACATTCATTGTGGAACAAAAGTGATTTTCTCGGCGAGTTCAGCATTTTGAGTAATTTGCCGATTGGTTTCAGAACGGATTGCATCAAATTAACTATTTTTTGCCAGACATTCATTTTGGAAAAAAAGTGATTTTCCCGGCGAGTTAAGCATTTTGAGTAATTTGCCGATTGGTTGCCGAACGGCTTGCTTCAAAATCAACTATATTTTGCCAGCCATTCATTTTGGAAATAAATTGATTTTCTCGGCGAGATAAGCATTTTGAGTTATTTGCCTACTGATTTCAGAACGGTTTGCATCAAAATTAACTATTTTTTGCTTAACATTCATTGTGGAACAAAAGTGATTGCCTCGGCGAGTAAAGCATTTTCAGTAATTTGCCGATTGTTTTCAGAACGGCTTGCATTGAAATTTACGATTTTTTGCAAGACATTAATTGTGGAAAAAAAGTGATTTTCTCGGCGAGTTAAGCATTTTGTGTTATTTGCCGATTGGTTTCAGAACGGCTTGCATCAAAATTAACTATTTGTTGCTTGACATTCATTGTGGAACAAAAGTGATTTTCTCGGCGAGTTAAGCATTTTGAGTAATTTGCCGATTGGTTTCAGAACGGCTTGCATCAAAATTAACTATTTTTTGCTTGACATTCATTGTGGAACAAAAGTGATTTTCTCGGCGTGTTAAGCATTTTGAGTAAATTGCCGATTGGTTTCAGAACGGCTTCCATCAAAATTAACTATTTTTTGCCAGACATTCATTTTGGAAAAAAAGTGATTTCCCGGCGAGTTAAGCATTTTGAGTAATTTGCCGATTGGTTTCAGATCGGCTTGCATCAAAATTAACTCTTTTTTGTCAAGCATTCATTGTGGGAATAAAGTGATTGTCTCGGCGAGTTAAGCATTTTGAGTAATTTGCCGATTGGCTTCCGAACGGCTTGCTTCAAATTTAACTATATTTTGCTTGACATTCATTGTGGAACAAAAGTGATTTTCACGGCGAGTTAAGCATTTTGAGTAATTTGCCGATTGGTTTCAGAACGGTTTGCATCAAAATTAACTATTCTTTACCAGGCATTCATTATGGAACAAAAGTGATTGTCTCGGCGAGGAAAGCATTTTGAGTAATTTGCCGATTGGTTTCAGAACGGCTTGCATCAAAATTGACTATTTATTGCCAGACATTCATTGTGGGAATAAGGTGATTTTCTCGGCGAGTTAAGTATTTTCAGTAATTTGCCGATTGGTTTCAGAACGGCTTGCATCAAAATTAACTATTTTTTGCCAGACATTCATTTTGGAAAAAAGTGATTTTCCCGGCGAGTTAAGCATTTTGAGTAATTTGCCGCCTGGTTTCAGAACAGCTTGCATCAAAATTAACTATTTTTTGCCAGACATTCATTCTGGAAAAAAAGTGATTTACCCGGCGAGTTAAGCATTTTGAGTAATTTGCCGATTGGTTTCAGAACGGCTTGCATCAAAATTAACTATTTTTTGCCAGACATTCATTTTGGAAAAAAATTGATTTTCTGGCGAGATAAGCATTTTGAGTGATTTGCCGATCGGTTTCAGAACGGATTGCATCAAAATTAACTATTTTTTGCTTGACATTCATTGTGGAACAAAAGTGATTTTCTCGGCGAGTTAAGCATTTTGAGTAATTTGCCGATTAGTTTCAGAACGGCTTGCATCAAAATTAACTATTTTTTGCCAGACATTCATTTTGGAAAAAAGGTGATTTTTCCCGGCGAGTTAAGCATTTTGAGTAATTTGCCGATTGGTTTCAGAACGGCTTGCATCAAATTAACTATTTTTTGCCAGACATTCATTTTGGAAAAAAAGTGATTTTCCCGGCGTGTAAGCATTTTGAGTAATTTGCCGATTGGTTTCCGAACGGCTTGCTTCTAAATTAACTATTTTTTGCCAGACATTAATTTTGGAAAAAAGTGATTTACACGGCGAGTTAAGCATTTTGAGTAATTTGCCGATTGGTTTCAGAACGGCTTGCATCAAAATTAACAATTTTTTGCCAGACATTCATTTTGGAAAAAAAGTGTTTTTCCCGGCGTGTTAAGCATTTTGAGTAATTTGCCGATTGGTTTCCGAACGGCTTGCTTCTAAATTAACTATTTTTTGCCAGACATTAATTTTGGGAAAAAATTGATTTTCTGGCGAGATAAGCATTTTGAGTGATTTGCCGATCGGTTTCAGAACGGATTGCATCAAAATTGACTATTTTTTGCTTGACATTCATTGTGGAACAAAAGAGATTTTCCCGGCGAGTTAAGCATTTTGAGTAATTTGCCGATTAGTTTCAGAACGGCTTGCATCAAAATTAACTATTTTTTGCCAGACATTCATTTTGGAAAAAAAGTGATTTTCCCGGCGAGTTAAGCATTTTGAGTAATTTGCCGATTGGTTTCAGAACGGCTTGCATCAAAACTAACTATTTTTTGCCAGACATTCAATTTGGAAAAAAGTGATTTTCTCGGCGCGTTAAGCATTTTGAGTAATTTGCCGATTGGTTTCAGAACGGCTTGCTTCAAAATTGACTATTTATTGCCAGACATTCATTGTGGGAATAAGGTGATTTTCTCGGCGATTAAGCATTTTCAGTAATTTGCCGATTGGTTTCAGAACGGCTTGCATCAAAATTAACTATTTTTTGCCAGACATTCATTTTGGAAAAAAGTGATTTTCCCGGCGAGTTAAGCATTTTGAGTAATTTGCCGCCTGGTTTCAGAACGGCTTGCATCAAAATTAACTATTTTTTGCCAGACATTCATTTTGGGAAAAAAAATGATTTTCTGGCGAGATGAGCATTTTGAGTGATTTGTCGATCGGTTTCAGAACGGATTGCATCAAAATTAACTATTTTTTGCCAGACATTCATTTTGGAAAAAAAGTGATTTTCCCGGCGAGTTAAGCATTTTGAGTAATTTGCCGATTGGTTTCCGAACGGTTTGCTTCAAAATCAACTATATTTTGCCAGCCATTCATTTTGGAAATAAATTGATTTTCTCGGCGAGATAAGCATTTTGATTTATTTGCCTACTGATTTCAGAACGGTTTGCATCAATATTAACTATTTTTTGCTTAACATTCATTGTGGAACAAAAGTGATTGTCTCGACGAGTAAAGCATTTTCAGTAATTTGGCGGTTGTTTTCAGAACGGCTTGCATTGAAATGTACGATTTTTTACAAGACATTCTTTGTGGAAAAAAAGTGATTTTCTCGGCGAGTTAAGCATTTTGTGTTATTTGCCGATTGGTTTCAGAACGGCTTGCATCAAAATTAACTCTTTTTTGCTTGACATTCATTGTGGAACAAAAGTGATTTTCTCGGCGAGTTAAGCATTTTGAGTAATTTGCCGATTGGTTTCAGAACGGCTTCCATCAAAATTAACTATGTTTTGCCAGACATTCATTTTGGAAAAAAAGTGATTTCCCGGCGAGTGAAGCATTTTGAGTAATTTGCCGCCTGGTTTCAGAACGGCTTGCATCAATATTAACTATTTTTTGCCAGCCATTCATTTTGGAAAAAAATTGATTTTCTGGCGAGATGAGCATTTTGAGTGATTTGCCGATCGGTTTCAGAACGGATTGCATCAAAATTAACTATTTTTTGCTTGACATTCATTGTGGAACAAAAGTGATTTTCTCGGCGAGTTCAGCATTTTGAGTAATTTGCCGATTGGTTTCAGAACGGATTGCATCAAATTAACTATTTTTTGCCAGACATTCATTTTGGAAAAAAAGGGATTTTCCCGGCGAGTTAAGCATTTTGAGTAATTTGCCGATTGGTTTCCGAACGGCTTGCTTCAAAATCAACTATATTTTGCCAGCCATTCATTTTGGAAATAAATTGATTTTCTCGGCGAGATAAGCATTTTGAGTTATTTGCCTACTGATTTCAGAACGGTTTGCATCAAAATTAACTATTTTTTGCTTAACATTCATTGTGGAAAAAAGCGATTGTCTCGGCGAGTAAAGCATTTTCAGTAATTTGCCGATTGTTTTCAGAACGGCTTGCATTGAAATTTACGATTTTTTGCAAGACATTAATTGTGGAAAAAAAGTGATTTTCTCGGCGAGTTAAGCATTTTGTGTTATTTGCCGATTGGTTTCAGAACGGCTTGCATGAAAATTAACTATTTGTTGCTTGACATTCATTGTGGAACAAAAGTGATTTTCTCGGCGAGTTAAGCATTTTGAGTAATTTGCCGATTGGTTTCAGAACGGCTTTCATCAAAATTAACTATTTTTTGCTTGACATTCATTGTGGAACAAAAGTGATTCTCTCGGCGTGTTAAGCATTTTGAGTAAATTGCCGATTGGTTTCAGAACGGCTTCCATCAAAATTAACCAGACATTCATTTTGGAAAAAAAGTGATTTCCCGGCGAGTTAAGCATTTTGAGTAATTTGCCGATTGGTTTCAGAGCGGCTTGCATCAAAATTAACTCTTTTTTGTCAAGCATTCATTGTGGGAATAAAGTGATTGTCTCGGCGAGTTAAGCATTTTGAGTAATTTGCCGATTGGCTTCCGAACGGCTTGCTTCAAATTTAACTATTTTTTGCTTGACATTCATTGTGGAACAAAAGTGATTTTCACGGCGAGTTAATCATTTTGAGTAATTTGCCGATTGGTTTCAGAACGGTTTGCATCAAAATTAACTATTCTTTACCAGACATTCATTATGGAACAAAAGTGATTGTCTCGGCGAGTAAAGCATTTTGAGTAATTTGCCGATTGGTTTCAGAACGGCTTGCATCAAAATTGACTATTTATTGCCAGACATTCATTGTGGGAATAAGGTGATTTTCTCGGCGAGTTAAGTATTTTCAGTAATTTGCCGATTGGTTTCAGAACGGCTTGCATCAAAATTAACTATTTTTTGCCAGACATTCATTTTGGAAAAAAGTGATTTTCCCGGCGAGTTAAGCATTTTGAGTAATTTGCCGCCTGGTTTCAGAACAGCTTGCATCAAAATTAACTATTTTTTGCCAGACATTCATTCTGGAAAAAAAGTGATTTACCCGGCGTGTTTAGCATTTTGAGTAATTTGCCGATTGGTTTCAGAACGGCTTGCATCAAAATTAACTATTTTTTGCCAGACATTCATTTTGGAAAAAAATTGATTTTCTGGCGAGATAAGCATTTTGAGTGATTTGCCGATCGGTTTCAGAACGGATTGCATCAAAATTAACTATTTTTTGCTTGACATTCATTATGGAACAAAAGTGATTTTCTCGGCGAGTTAAGCATTTTGAGTAATTTGCCGATTGGTTTCTGAACGGCTTGCATCAAAATTAACTATCTTTTGCCAGACATTCAATTTGGAAAAAAGTGATTTTCCCGGCGAGTTAAGCATTTTGAGTAATTTGCCGATTGGTTTCAGAACGGCTTGCATCAAAATTAACTATTTTTTGCCAGACATTCATTTTGGGAAAAAAAATGATTTTCTGGCGAGATGAGCATTTTGAGTGATTTGTCGATCGGTTTCAGAACGGATTGCATCAAAATTAACTATTTTTTGCTTGACATTCATTGTGGAACAAAAGTGATTTTCTCGGCGAGTTCAGCATTTTGAGTAATTTGCCGATTGGTTTCAGAACGGATTGCATCAAATTAACTATTTTTTGCCAGACATTCATTTTGGAAAAAAAGTGATTTTCCCGGCGAGTTAAGCATTTTGAGTAATTTGCCGATTGGTTTCCGAACGGCTTGCTTCAAAATCAACTATATTTTGCCAGCCATTCATTTTGGAAATAAATTGATTTTCTCGGCGAGATAAGCATTTTGATTTATTTGCCTACTGATTTCAGAACGGTTTGCATCAATATTAACTATTTTTTGCTTAACATTCATTGTGGAACAAAAGTGATTGTCTCGACGAGTAAAGCATTTTCAGTAATTTGCCGGTTGTTTTCAGAACGGCTTGCATTGAAATGAACGATTTTTTACAAGACATTCTTTGTGGAAAAAAAGTGATTTTCTCGGCGAGATAAGCATTTTGTGTTATTTGCCGATTGGTTTCAGAACGGCTTGCATCAAAATTAACTCTTTTTTGCTTGACATTCATTGTGGAACAAAAGTGATTTTCTCGGCGAGTTAAGCATTTTGAGTAATTTGCCGATTGGTTTCAGAACGGCTTGCATCAAAATTAACTATTTTTTGCTTGACATTCATTGTGGAACAAAAGTGATTTTCTCGGCGTGTTAAGCATTTTGAGTAAATTGCCGATTGGTTTCAGAACGGCTTCCATCAAAATTAACTATGTTTTGCCAGACATTCATTTTGGAAAAAAAGTGATTTCCCGGCGAGTTAAGCATTTTGAGTAATTTGCCGCCTGGTTTCAGAACGGCTTGCATCAAAATTAACTATTTTTTGCCAGACATTCATTTTGGAAAAAAATTGATTTTCTGGCGAGATGAGCATTTTGAGTGATTTGCCGATCGGTTTCAGAACGGATTGCATCAAAATTAACTATTTTTTGCTTGACATTCATTGTGGAACAAAAGTGATTTTCTCGGCGAGTTCAGCATTTTGAGTAATTTGCCGATTGGTTTCAGAACGGATTGCATCAAATTAACTATTTTTTGCCAGACATTCATTTTGGAAAAAAAGTGATTTTCCCGGCGAGTTAAGCATTTTGAGTAATTTGCCGATTGGTTGCCGAACGGCTTGCTTCAAAATCAACTATATTTTGCCAGCCATTCATTTTGGAAATAAATTGATTTTCTCGGCGAGATAAGCATTTTGAGTTATTTGCCTACTGATTTCAGAACGGTTTGCATCAAAATTAACTATTTTTTGCTTAACATTCATTGTGGAACAAAAGTGATTGCCTCGACGAGTAAAGCATTTTCAGTAATTTGCCGATTGTTTTCAGAACGGCTTGCATTGAAATTTACGATTTTTTGCAAGACATTAATTGTGGAAAAAAAGTGATTTTCTCGGCGAGTTAAGCATTTTGTGTTATTTGCCGATTGGTTTCAGAACGGCTTGCATCAAAATTAACTATTTGTTGCTTGACATTCATTGTGGAACAAAAGTGATTTTCTCGGCGAGTTAAGCATTTTGAGTAATTTGCCGATTGGTTTCAGAACGGCTTGCATCAAAATTAACTATTTTTTGCTTGACATTCATTGTGGAACAAAAGTGATTTTCTCGGCGTGTTAAGCATTTTGAGTAAATTGCCGATTGGTTTCAGAACGGCTTCCATCAAAATTAACTATTTTTTGCCAGACATTCATTTTGGAAAAAAAGTGATTTCCCGGCGAGTTAAGCATTTTGAGTAATTTGCCGATTGGTTTCAGATCGGCTTGCATCAAAATTAACTCTTTTTTGTCAAGCATTCATTGTGGGAATAAAGTGATTGTCTCGGCGAGTTAAGCATTTTGAGTAATTTGCCGATTGGCTTCCGAACGGCTTGCTTCAAATTTAACTATATTTTGCTTGACATTCATTGTGGAACAAAAGTGATTTTCACGGCGAGTTAAGCATTTTGAGTAATTTGCCGATTGGTTTCAGAACGGTTTGCATCAAAATTAACTATTCTTTACCAGGCATTCATTATGGAACAAAAGTGATTGTCTCGGCGAGGAAAGCATTTTGAGTAATTTGCCGATTGGTTTCAGAACGGCTTGCATCAAAATTGACTATTTATTGCCAGACATTCATTGTGGGAATAAGGTGATTTTCTCGGCGAGTTAAGTATTTTCAGTAATTTGCCGATTGGTTTCAGAACGGCTTGCATCAAAATTAACTATTTTTTGCCAGACATTCATTTTGGAAAAAAGTGATTTTCCCGGCGAGTTAAGCATTTTGAGTAATTTGCCGCCTGGTTTCAGAACAGCTTGCATCAAAATTAACTATTTTTTGCCAGACATTCATTCTGGAAAAAAAGTGATTTACCCGGCGAGTTAAGCATTTTGAGTAATTTGCCGATTGGTTTCAGAACGGCTTGCATCAAAATTAACTATTTTTTGCCAGACATTCATTTTGGAAAAAAATTGATTTTCTGGCGAGATAAGCATTTTGAGTGATTTGCCGATCGGTTTCAGAACGGATTGCATCAAAATTAACTATTTTTTGCTTGACATTCATTGTGGAACAAAAGTGATTTTCTCGGCGAGTTAAGCATTTTGAGTAATTTGCCGATTAGTTTCAGAACGGCTTGCATCAAAATTAACTATTTTTTGCCAGACATTCATTTTGGAAAAAAGGTGATTTTTCCCGGCGAGTTAAGCATTTTGAGTAATTTGCCGATTGGTTTCAGAACGGCTTGCATCAAATTAACTATTTTTTGCCAGACATTCATTTTGGAAAAAAAGTGATTTTCCCGGCGTGTAAGCATTTTGAGTAATTTGCCGATTGGTTTCCGAACGGCTTGCTTCTAAATTAACTATTTTTTGCCAGACATTAATTTTGGAAAAAAGTGATTTACCCGGCGAGTTAAGCATTTTGAGTAATTTGCCGATTGGTTTCAGAACGGCTTGCATCAAAATTAACAATTTTTTGCCAGACATTCATTTTGGAAAAAAAGTGTTTTTCCCGGCGTGTTAAGCATTTTGAGTAATTTGCCGATTGGTTTCCGAACGGCTTGCTTCTAAATTAACTATTTTTTGCCAGACATTAATTTTGGGAAAAAATTGATTTTCTGGCGAGATAAGCATTTTGAGTGATTTGCCGATCGGTTTCAGAACGGATTGCATCAAAATTGACTATTTTTTGCTTGACATTCATTGTGGAACAAAAGAGATTTTCCCGGCGAGTTAAGCATTTTGAGTAATTTGCCGATTAGTTTCAGAACGGCTTGCATCAAAATTAACTATTTTTTGCCAGACATTCATTTTGGAAAAAAAGTGATTTTCCCGGCGAGTTAAGCATTTTGAGTAATTTGCCGATTGGTTTCAGAACGGCTTGCATCAAAACTAACTATTTTTTGCCAGACATTCAATTTGGAAAAAAGTGATTTTCTCGGCGCGTTAAGCATTTTGAGTAATTTGCCGATTGGTTTCAGAACGGCTTGCTTCAAAATTGACTATTTATTGCCAGACATTCATTGTGGGAATAAGGTGATTTTCTCGGCGATTAAGCATTTTCAGTAATTTGCCGATTGGTTTCAGAACGGCTTGCATCAAAATTAACTATTTTTTGCCAGACATTCATTTTGGAAAAAAGTGATTTTCCCGGCGAGTTAAGCATTTTGAGTAATTTGCCGCCTGGTTTCAGAACGGCTTGCATCAAAATTAACTATTTTTTGCCAGACATTCATTTTGGGAAAAAAAATGATTTTCTGGCGAGATGAGCATTTTGAGTGATTTGTCGATCGGTTTCAGAACGGATTGCATCAAAATTAACTATTTTTTGCCAGACATTCATTTTGGAAAAAAAGTGATTTTCCCGGCGAGTTAAGCATTTTGAGTAATTTGCCGATTGGTTTCCGAACGGTTTGCTTCAAAATCAACTATATTTTGCCAGCCATTCATTTTGGAAATAAATTGATTTTCTCGGCGAGATAAGCATTTTGATTTATTTGCCTACTGATTTCAGAACGGTTTGCATCAATATTAACTATTTTTTGCTTAACATTCATTGTGGAACAAAAGTGATTGTCTCGACGAGTAAAGCATTTTCAGTAATTTGGCGGTTGTTTTCAGAATGGCTTGCATTGAAATGTACGATTTTTTACAAGACATTCTTTGTGGAAAAAAAGTGATTTTCTCGGCGAGTTAAGCATTTTGTGTTATTTGCCGATTGGTTTCAGAACGGCTTGCATCAAAATTAACTCTTTTTTGCTTGACATTCATTGTGGAACAAAAGTGATTTTCTCGGCGAGTTAAGCATTTTGAGTAATTTGCCGATTGGTTTCAGAACGGCTTGCATCAAAATTAACTATTTTTTGCTTGACATTCATTGTGGAACAAAAGTGATTTTCTCGGCGTGTTAAGCATTTTGAGTAAATTGCCGATTGGTTTCAGAACGGCTTCCATCAAAATTAACTATGTTTTGCCAGACATTCATTTTGGAAAAAAAGTGATTTCCCGGCGAGTGAAGCATTTTGAGTAATTTGCCGCCTGGTTTCAGAACGGCTTGCATCAATATTAACTATTTTTTGCCAGCCATTCATTTTGGAAAAAAATTGATTTTCTGGCGAGATGAGCATTTTGAGTGATTTGCCGATCGGTTTCAGAACGGATTGCATCAAAATTAACTATTTTTTGCTTGACATTCATTGTGGAACAAAAGTGATTTTCTCGGCGAGTTCAGCATTTTGAGTAATTTGCCGATTGGTTTCAGAACGGATTGCATCAAATTAACTATTTTTTGCCAGACATTCATTTTGGAAAAAAAGTGATTTTCCCGGCGAGTTAAGCATTTTGAGTAATTTGCCGATTGGTTTCCGAACGGCTTGCTTCAAAATCAACTATATTTTGCCAGCCATTCATTTTGGAAATAAATTGATTTTCTCGGCGAGATAAGCATTTTGAGTTATTTGCCTACTGATTTCAGAACGGTTTGCATCAAAATTAACTATTTTTTGCTTAACATTCATTGTGGAAAAAAGCGATTGTCTCGGCGAGTAAAGCATTTTCAGTAATTTGCCGATTGTTTTCAGAACGGCTTGCATTGAAATTTACGATTTTTTGCAAGACATTAATTGTGGAAAAAAAGTGATTTTCTCGGCGAGTTAAGCATTTTGTGTTATTTGCCGATTGGTTTCAGAACGGCTTGCATGAAAATTAACTATTTGTTGCTTGACATTCATTGTGGAACAAAAGTGATTTTCTCGGCGAGTTAAGCATTTTGAGTAATTTGCCGATTGGTTTCAGAACGGCTTTCATCAAAATTAACTATTTTTTGCTTGACATTCATTGTGGAACAAAAGTGATTCTCTCGGCGTGTTAAGCATTTTGAGTAAATTGCCGATTGGTTTCAGAACGGCTTCCATCAAAATTAACCAGACATTCATTTTGGAAAAAAAGTGATTTCCCGGCGAGTTAAGCATTTTGAGTAATTTGCCGATTGGTTTCAGAGCGGCTTGCATCAAAATTAACTCTTTTTTGTCAAGCATTCATTGTGGGAATAAAGTGATTGTCTCGGCGAGTTAAGCATTTTGAGTAATTTGCCGATTGGCTTCCGAACGGCTTGCTTCAAATTTAACTATTTTTTGCTTGACATTCATTGTGGAACAAAAGTGATTTTCACGGCGAGTTAATCATTTTGAGTAATTTGCCGATTGGTTTCAGAACGGTTTGCATCAAAATTAACTATTCTTTACCAGACATTCATTATGGAACAAAAGTGATTGTCTCGGCGAGTAAAGCATTTTGAGTAATTTGCCGATTGGTTTCAGAACGGCTTGCATCAAAATTGACTATTTATTGCCAGACATTCATTGTGGGAATAAGGTGATTTTCTCGGCGAGTTAAGTATTTTCAGTAATTTGCCGATTGGTTTCAGAACGGCTTGCATCAAAATTAACTATTTTTTGCCAGACATTCATTTTGGAAAAAAGTGATTTTCCCGGCGAGTTAAGCATTTTGAGTAATTTGCCGCCTGGTTTCAGAACAGCTTGCATCAAAATTAACTATTTTTTGCCAGACATTCATTCTGGAAAAAAAGTGATTTACCCGGCGTGTTTAGCATTTTGAGTAATTTGCCGATTGGTTTCAGAACGGCTTGCATCAAAATTAACTATTTTTTGCCAGACATTCATTTTGGAAAAAAATTGATTTTCTGGCGAGATAAGCATTTTGAGTGATTTGCCGATCGGTTTCAGAACGGATTGCATCAAAATTAACTATTTTTTGCTTGACATTCATTATGGAACAAAAGTGATTTTCTCGGCGAGTTAAGCATTTTGAGTAATTTGCCGATTGGTTTCTGAACGGCTTGCATCAAAATTAACTATCTTTTGCCAGACATTCAATTTGGAAAAAAGTGATTTTCCCGGCGAGTTAAGCATTTTGAGTAATTTGCCGATTGGTTTCAGAACGGCTTGCATCAAAATTAACTAATTTTTGCCAGACATTCATTTTGGAAAAAAATTGATTTTCTGGCGAGATAAGCATTTTGAGTGATTTGCCGATCGGTTTCAGAACGGATTGCATCAAAATTAACTATTTTTTGCTTGACATTCATTGTGGAACAAAAGAGATTTTCCCGGCGAGTTAAGCATTTTGAGTAATTTAATGATTGGTTTCCGAACGGCTTGCATCAAAATTAACTATTTTTTGCCAAGCATTCATTGTGGGAATAAAGTGATTTTCTCCGCGAGTTAAGCATTTTGAGTGATTTGCCGATTGGTTTCAGAACGGCTTGCATCAAAATTAACTATTTTTTGCTTGACATTCATTGTGGAACAAAAGTGATTTTCACGGCGAGTTAAGCATTTTGAGTAATTTGCCGATTGGTTTCAGAACGGTTTGCATCAAAATTAACTATTTTTTGCCAGACATTCAATTTGGAAAAAAGTGATTTTCTCGGCGCGTTAAGCATTTTGAGTAATTTGCCGATTGGTTTCAGAACGGCTTGCATCAAAATTAACTATTTTTTGCTTGACATTCATTGTGGAACAAAAGTGATTGTCTCGGCGAGTAAAGCATTTTGAGTAATTTGCCGATTGGTTTCAGAACGGCTTGCTTCAAAATTGACTATTTATTGCCAGACATTCATTGTGGGAATAAGGTGATTTTCTCGGCGAGTTAAGCATTTTCAGTAATTTGCCGATTGGTTTCAGAACGGCTTGCATCAAAATTAACTATTTTTTGCCATACATTCATTTTGGAAAAAAGTGATTTTCCCGGCGAGTTAAGCATTTTGAGTAATTTGCCGCCTGGTTTCAGAACGGCTTGCATCGAAATTAACTATTTTTTGCCATACATTCATTTTGAAAAAAAGTGATTTTCCCGGCGAGTTAAGCATTTTGAGTAATTTGTCGATCGGTTTCAGAACGGATTGCATCAAAATTAACTATTTTTTGCTTGACATTCATTGTGGAACAAAAGTGATTTTCTCGGCGAGTTCAGCATTTTGAGTAATTTGCCGATTGGTTTCCGAACGGCTTGCTTCTCAATTAACTATTTTTTGCCAGACATTAATTTTGGGAAAAAATTGATTTTCTGGCGAGATAAGCATTTTGAGTGATTTGCCGATCGGTTTCAGAACGGATTGCATCAAAATTGACTATTTTTTGCTTGACATTCATTGTGGAACAAAAGAGATTTTCCCGGCGAGTTAAGCATTTTGAGTAATTTGCCGACTAGTTTCAGAACGGCTTGCATCAAAATTAACTATTTTTTGCCAGACATTCATTTTGGAAAAAAAGTGATTTTCCCGGCGAGTTAAGCATTTTGAGTAATTTGCCGATTGGTTTCAGAACGGCTTGCATCAAAATTAACTATTTTTTGCCAGACATTCAATTTGGAAAAAAGTGATTTTCTCGGCGCGTTAAGCATTTTGAGTAATTTGCCGATTGGTTTCCGAACGGCTTGCTTCAAAATTGACTATTTTTTGCCAAACATTCATTTTGGAAAAAAATTGATTTTCTGGCGAGATAAGCATTTTGAGTGATTTGCCGATCGGTTTCAGAACGGATTGCATCAAAATTAACTCTTTTTTGCTTGACATTCATTGTGGAACAAAAGTGATTTTCTCGACGAGTTAAGCATTTTCAGTAATTTGCCGATTGGTTTCAGAACGGCTTGCATTGAAATTTACGATTTTTTGCAAGACATTCATTGTGGAAAAAAGTGATTTTATCGGCGAGTTAACCATTTTGTGTTATTTGCCGATTGGTTTCAGAACGGCTTAGATCAAAATTAACTATTTTTTGCCAGACGTTCATTGTGGGAATAAAGTGATTTTCTAGGCGAGTTAAGCATTTTGAGTAATTTGCCGACAGGTTTCTGAACGGCTTGCATCAAAATTAACTATCTTTTGCCAGACATTCAATTTGGAAAAAAGTGATTTTCTCGGCGCGTTAAGCATTTTGAGTAATTTGCCGATTGGTTTCAGAACGGCTTGCTTCAAAATTAACTATTTTTTGCCAGACATTCATTTTGGAAAAAAAGTGATTTTCCCGGCGAGTTAAGCATTTTGAGTAATTTGCCGATTGGTTTCAGAACGGCTTGCATCAAAATTAACTAATTTTTGCCAGACATTCATTTTGGAAAAAAGTGATTTTCCCGGCGAGTTAAGCATTTTGAGTAATTTGCCGATTGGCTTCAGAACGGCTTGCATCAAAATTAACTCTTTTTTGTCAAGCATTCATTGTGGGAATAAAGTGATTGTCTCGGCGAGTTGAGCATTTTGAGTAATTTGCCGACTCGTTTCAGAACGGTTTGCATCAAAATTATCTCTTTTTTGTCAAGCATTCATTGTGGGAATAAAGTGATTTTCTCGGCGAGTTAAGCATTTTGAGTAATTTGCCGACAGGTTACAGAACGGCTTGCATCAAAATTAACTATCTTTTGCCAGCCATTCAATTTGGAAAAAAGTGATTTTCTCGGCGCGTTAAGCATTTTGAGTAATTTGCCGATTGGTTTCAGAACGGCTTGCTTCAAAATTAACTATTTTTTGCCAGACATTCATTTTGGAAAAAAAGTGATTTTTCTCGGCGAGATAAGCATTTTTAGTTATTTGCCGATTGGTTTCAGAACGGCTTGCATCAAAATTAACTATTTTTTGCTTGACATTCATTGTGGAACAAAAGTGATTCTCTCGGCGAGTAAAGCATTTTGAGTAATTTGCCGATTGGTTTCAGAACGGCTTGCATTGAAATTTACGATTTTTTGCAAGACATTCATTGTGAAAAAAAAGTAAATTTCTCGGGGAGTTAAGCATTTTGAGTTATATGCCGATTGGTTTCAGAACGGCTTGCATCAAAATTAACTATTTTTTGCCAGACATTCATTTTGGAAAAAAAGTGATTTTCCCGGCGTGTTCAGCATTTTGAGTAATTTGCCGATTGGTTTCCGAACGGCTTGCTTCAAAATTAACTATTTTTTGCCAGACATTCATTTTGGAAAAGAAGTGATTTTCCCGGCGAGTTAAGCATTTTGAGCAATTTGCCGATTGGTTTCAGAACGGCTTGCATCAAAATTAACTATTTTTTTGCCAGACATTCAATTTGGAAAAAAGTGATATTCTCGGCGCGTTAAGCATTTTGAGTAATTTGCCGATTGGTTTCAGAACGGCTTGCTTCAAAATAAACTATTTTTTGCCAGACTTTCGTTTTGGAAAAAAAGTGATTTTTCTCGACGAGATAAGCATTTTGAGTAATTTGCCGATTGGTTTCAGAACGGCTTGCATCAAAATTAACTATTTTTTGCTTGACATTCATTGTGGAACAAAAGTGATTTTCTGGCGAGATAAGCATTTTGAGTGATATGCCGATCGGTTTCAGAACGGTTTGCATCAAAATTAACTATTTTTTGCTTGACATTCATTGTGGAACAGAAGAGATTTTCCCGGCGAGTTAAGCACTTTGAGAAATTTGCCGATTGGTTGCAGAACGGCTTGCATCAAATTAACTATTTTTTGCCAGACATTCATTTTGGAAAAAAAAGTGATTTTCCAGGCGAGTTAAGCATTTTGAGTAATTTGCCATTTGGTTTCAGAACGGCTTGCTTCAAAATCAAATATATTTTGCCAGCCATTCATTTTGGAAATAAATTGATTTTCTCGGCGCGTTAAGCATTTTGAGTAATTTGCCGATTGGTTTCAGAACGGCTTGCTTCAAAATTAAGTATTTTTTGCCAGACATTCATTTTGGAAAAAAAGTGATTTTCTCGGCCAGATAAGCATTTTGAGTTATTTGCCGACTGATTTCAGAACGGTTTGCATCAAAATTAACTATTTTTTGCTTAACATTCATTGTGGAACAAAAGTGATTGTCTCGGCGAGTAAAGCATTTTCAGTAATTTGCCGATTGTTTTCAGAACGGCTTGCATTAAATTTACGATTTTTTGCAAGACATTCATTGTGGAAAAAAAGTGATTTTCTCGGCGAGTTAAGCATTTTGTGTTATTTGCCGATTGGTTTCAGAACGGCTTGCATCAAAATTAACTATTTTTTGCTTGACATTCATTGTGGAACAAAAGTGATTTTCTCGGCGAGTTAAGCATTTTGAGTAATTTGCCGATTGGTTTCAGAACGGCTTGCATCAAAATTAACTATTTTTTGCCAGACATTCATTTTGTAAAAAAAGTGATTTTCCCGGCGAGTTAAGCATTTTGAGTAAATTGCCGATTGGTTTCAGAACGGCTTCCATCAAAATTAACTATTTTTTGCCAGACATTCATTTTGGAAAAAAAGTCATTTTCCCGGCGAGTTAAGCATTTTGAGTAATTTGCCGATTGGTTTCAGAGCGGCTTGCATCAAAATTAACTCTTTTTTGTCAAGCATTCATTGTGGGAATAAAGTGATTGTCTCGGCGAGTTAAGCATTTTGAGTAATTTGCCGATTGGTTTCAGAACGGCTTGCATCAAAATTAACTATTTTTTGCCAGACATTCATTTTGGAAAAAAAATGATTTTCTGGCGAGATAAGCATTTTGAGTGATTTGCCGATCGGTGTCAGAACGGATTGCATCAAAAATAACTATTTTTTGCTTGACATTCATTGTGGAACAAAAGAGATTTTCCCGGCGAGTTAAGCATTCTGAGTAATTTAATGATTGTTTTCCGAACGGCTTGCATCAAAATTAACTATTTTTTGCCGAGCATTCATTGTGGGAATAAAGCGATTTTCTCCGCGAGTTAAGCATTTTGAGTGATTTGCCGATTGGTTTCAGAACGGCTTGCATCAAAATTAACTATTTTTTGCTTGACATTCATTGTGGAACAAAAGTGATTTTCACGGCGAGTTAAGCATTTTGAGTAATTTGCCGATTAATCAGAACGGTTTGCATCAAAATTAACTATTTTTTGCCAGACATTCAATTTGGAAAAAAGTGATTTTCTCGGCGCGTTAAGCATTTTGAGTAATTTGCCGATTGGTTTCAGAACGGCTTGCATCAAAATTAACTATTTTTTGCCAGACATTCATTTTGGAAAAAAGTGATTTTCCCGGCGAGTTAAGCATTTTGAGTAATTTGCCGCCTGGTTTCAGAACGGCTTGCATCAAAATTAACTATTTTTTGCCAGACATTCATTTTGGAAAAAAATTGATTTTCTGGCGAGATGAGCATTTTGAGTGATTTGCCGATCGGTTTCAGAACGGATTGCATCTAAATTAACTATTTTTTGCTTGACATTCATTGTGGAACAAAAGTGATTTTCTCGGCGAGTTCAGCATTTTGAGTAATTTGCCGATTGGTTTCAGAACGGATTGCATCAAATTAACTATTTTTTGCCAGACATTCATTTTGGAAAAAAAGTGATTTTCCCGGCGAGTTAAGCATTTTGAGTAATTTGCCGATTGGTTTCCGAACGGCTTGCTTCAAAATCAACTATATTTTGCCAGCCATTCATTTTGGAAATAAATTGATTTTCTCGGCGCGTTAAGCATTTTGAGTAATTTGCCGATTGGTTTCAGAACGGCTTGCTTCAAAATTAAGTATTTTTTGCCAGACATTCATTTTGGAAAAAAAGTGATTTTCTCGGCGAGATAAGCATTTTGAGTTATTTGCCGACTGATTTCAGAACGGTTTGCATCAAAATTAACTATATTTTGCTTAACATTCATTGTGGAACAAAAGTGATTGTCTCGGCGAGTAAAGCATTTTCAGTAATTTGCCGATTGTTTTCAGAACGGCTTGCATTGAAATTTACGATTTTTTGCAAGACATTCATTGTGGAAAAAAAGTGATTTTCTCGGCGAGTTAAGCATTTTGAGTAATTTGCCGATTGGTTTCAGAACGGCTTGCATCAAAATTAACTATTTTTTGCCAGACATTCATTTTGAAAAAAAAGTGATTTTCTCGGCGTGTTAAGCATTTTGAGTAAATTGCCGATTGGTTTCAGAACGGCTTCCATCAAAATTAACTATTTTTTGCCAGACATTCATTTTGGAAAAAAAGTGATTTCCCGGCGAGTTAAGCATTTTGAGTAATTTGCCGATTGGTTTCAGAGCGGCTTGCATCAAAATTAACTCTTTTTTGTCAAGCATTCATTGTGGGAATAAAGTGATTGTCTCGGCGAGTTAAGCATTTTGAGTAATTTGCCGATTGGCTTCCGAACGGCTTGCTTCAAATTT
Organism: Scyliorhinus torazame; assembly: GCF_047496885.1. NCBI lineage: Eukaryota > Metazoa > Chordata > Chondrichthyes > Carcharhiniformes > Scyliorhinidae > Scyliorhinus > Scyliorhinus torazame. The sequence continues at coordinate 124,649,357 of NC_092716.1, forward strand.
AACTATTTTTTGCTTGGCATTCATTGTGGAACAAAAGTGATTTTCACGGCGAGTTAAGCATTTTGAGTAATTTGCCGATTGGTTTCAGAACGGTTTGCATCAAAATTAACTATTTTTTTCCAGACATTCATTGTGGAACAAAAGTGATTGTCTCGGCGAGTAAAGCATTTTGAGTAATTTGCCGATTGGTTTCAGAACGCCTTGCATCAAAATTGACTATTTATTGCCAGGCATTCATTGTGGGAATAAGGTGATTTTCTCGGTGAGTTAAGTATTTTCAGTAATTTGCCGATTGGTTTCAGAACGGCTTGCATCAAAATTAACTATTTTTTGCCAGACATTCATTTTGGAAAAAAGTGATTTTCCCGGCGAGTTAAGCATTTTGAGCAATTTGCCGATTGGTTTCAGAACGGCTTGCATCAAAATTAACTATTTTTTTGCCAGACATTCAATTTGGAAAAAAGTGATATTCTCGGCGCGTTAAGCATTTTGAGTAATTTGCCGATTGGTTTCAGAACGGCTTGCTTCAAAATAAACTATTTTTTGCCAGACTTTCGTTTTGGAAAAAAAGTGATTTTTCTCGACGAGATAAGCATTTTGAGTAATTTGCCGATTGGTTTCAGAACGGCTTGCATCAAAATTAACTATTTTTTGCTTGACATTCATTGTGGAACAAAAGTGATTTTCTGGCGAGATAAGCATTTTGAGTGATATGCCGATCGGTTTCAGAACGGTTTGCATCAAAATTAACTATTTTTTGCTTGACATTCATTGTGGAACAGAAGAGATTTTCCCGGCGAGTTAAGCATTTTGAGAAATTTGCCGATTGGTTTCAGAACGGCTTGCATCAAATTAACTATTTTTTGCCAGACATTCATTTTGGAAAAAAAAGTGATTTTCCCGGCGAGTTAAGCATTTTGAGTAATTTGCCATTTGGTTTCAGAACGGCTTGCTTCAAAATCAACTATATTTTGCCAGCCATTCATTTTGGAAATAAATTGATTTTCTCGGCGCGTTAAGCATTTTGAGTAATTTGCCGATTGGTTTCAGAACGGCTTGCTTCAAAATTAAGTATTTTTTGCCAGACATTCATTTTGGAAAAAAAGTGATTTTCTCGGCCAGATAAGCATTTTGAGTTATTTGCCGACTGATTTCAGAACGGTTTGCATCAAAATTAACTATTTTTTGCTTAACATTCATTGTGGAACAAAAGTGATTGTCTCGGCGAGTAAAGCATTTTCAGTAATTTGCCGATTGTTTTCAGAACGGCTTGCATTAAATTTACGATTTTTTGCAAGACATTCATTGTGGAAAAAAAGTGATTTTCTCGGCGAGTTAAGCATTTTGTGTTATTTGCCGATTGGTTTCAGAACGGCTTGCATCAAAATTAACTATTTTTTGCTTGACATTCATTGTGGAACAAAAGTGATTTTCTCGGCGAGTTAAGCATTTTGAGTAATTTGCCGATTGGTTTCAGAACGGCTTGCATCAAAATTAACTATTTTTTGCCAGACATTCATTTTGTAAAAAAAGTGATTTTCCCGGCGAGTTAAGCATTTTGAGTAAATTGCCGATTGGTTTCAGAACGGCTTCCATCAAAATTAACTATTTTTTGCCAGACATTCATTTTGGAAAAAAAGTCATTTTCCCGGCGAGTTAAGCATTTTGAGTAATTTGCCGATTGGTTTCAGAGCGGCTTGCATCAAAATTAACTCTTTTTTGTCAAGCATTCATTGTGGGAATAAAGTGATTGTCTCGGCGAGTTAAGCATTTTGAGTAATTTGCCGATTGGTTTCAGAACGGCTTGCATCAAAATTAACTATTTTTTGCCAGACATTCATTTTGGAAAAAAAATGATTTTCTGGCGAGATAAGCATTTTGAGTGATTTGCCGATCGGTGTCAGAACGGATTGCATCAAAAATAACTATTTTTTGCTTGACATTCATTGTGGAACAAAAGAGATTTTCCCGGCGAGTTAAGCATTCTGAGTAATTTAATGATTGTTTTCCGAACGGCTTGCATCAAAATTAACTATTTTTTGCCGAGCATTCATTGTGGGAATAAAGCGATTTTCTCCGCGAGTTAAGCATTTTGAGTGATTTGCCGATTGGTTTCAGAACGGCTTGCATCAAAATTAACTATTTTTTGCTTGACATTCATTGTGGAACAAAAGTGATTTTCACGGCGAGTTAAGCATTTTGAGTAATTTGCCGATTAATCAGAACGGTTTGCATCAAAATTAACTATTTTTTGCCAGACATTCAATTTGGAAAAAAGTGATTTTCTCGGCGCGTTAAGCATTTTGAGTAATTTGCCGATTGGTTTCAGAACGGCTTGCATCAAAATTAACTATTTTTTGCCAGACATTCATTTTGGAAAAAAGTGATTTTCCCGGCGAGTTAAGCATTTTGAGTAATTTGCCGCCTGGTTTCAGAACGGCTTGCATCAAAATTAACTATTTTTTGCCAGACATTCATTTTGGAAAAAAATTGATTTTCTGGCGAGATGAGCATTTTGAGTGATTTGCCGATCGGTTTCAGAACGGATTGCATCTAAATTAACTATTTTTTGCTTGACATTCATTGTGGAACAAAAGTGATTTTCTCGGCGAGTTCAGCATTTTGAGTAATTTGCCGATTGGTTTCAGAACGGATTGCATCAAATTAACTATTTTTTGCCAGACATTCATTTTGGAAAAAAAGTGATTTTCCCGGCGAGTTAAGCATTTTGAGTAATTTGCCGATTGGTTTCCGAACGGCTTGCTTCAAAATCAACTATATTTTGCCAGCCATTCATTTTGGAAATAAATTGATTTTCTCGGCGCGTTAAGCATTTTGAGTAATTTGCCGATTGGTTTCAGAACGGCTTGCTTCAAAATTAAGTATTTTTTGCCAGACATTCATTTTGGAAAAAAAGTGATTTTCTCGGCGAGATAAGCATTTTGAGTTATTTGCCGACTGATTTCAGAACGGTTTGCATCAAAATTAACTATATTTTGCTTAACATTCATTGTGGAACAAAAGTGATTGTCTCGGCGAGTAAAGCATTTTCAGTAATTTGCCGATTGTTTTCAGAACGGCTTGCATTGAAATTTACGATTTTTTGCAAGACATTCATTGTGGAAAAAAAGTGATTTTCTCGGCGAGTTAAGCATTTTGAGTAATTTGCCGATTGGTTTCAGAACGGCTTGCATCAAAATTAACTATTTTTTGCCAGACATTCATTTTGAAAAAAAAGTGATTTTCCCGGCGTGTTAAGCATTTTGAGTAAATTGCCGATACGTTTCAGAACGGCTTGCATCAAAATTAACTATTTTTTGCCAGACATTCATTTTGGAAAAAAAGTGATTTTCCCGGCGAGTTAAGCATTTTGACTAATTTGCCGATTGGTTTCAGAGCGGCTTGCATCAAAATTAACTCTTTTTTGTCAAGCATTCATTGTGGGAATAAAGTGATTGTCTCGGCGAGTTAAGCATTTTGAGTAATTTGCCGATTGGCTTCCGAACGGCTTGCTTCAAATTTAACTATTTTTTGCTTGGCATTCATTGTGGAACAAAAGTGATTTTCACGGCGAGTTAAGCATTTTGAGTAATTTGCCGATTGGTTTCAGAACGGTTTGCATCAAAATTAACTATTTTTTTCCAGACATTCATTGTGGAACAAAAGTGATTGTCTCGGCGAGTAAAGCATTTTGAGTAATTTGCCGATTGGTTTCAGAACGCCTTGCATCAAAATTGACTATTTATTGCCAGGCATTCATTGTGGGAATAAGGTGATTTTCTCGGTGAGTTAAGTATTTTCAGTAATTTGCCGATTGGTTTCAGAACGGCTTGCATCAAAATTAACTATTTTTTGCCAGACATTCATTTTGGAAAAAAGTGATTTTCCCGGCGAGTTAAGCATTTTGAGTGATTTGCCGATCGGTTTCAGAACGGATTGCATCAAAATTAAATATTTTTTGCTTGACATTCATTGTGGAACAAAAGTGATTTTCTCGGCGAGTTAAGCATTTTGAGTAATTTGCCGATTGGTTTCAGAACGGCTTGCATCAAAATTAACTCTTTTTTGTCAAGCATTCATTGTGGGAATAAAGTGATTTTCTCGGCGCCTAAAGCATTTTGAGTAATTTGCCGATTGGTTTCAGAACGGCTTGCTTCAAAATTAACTATTTTTTGCCAGACATTCATTTTGGAAAAAAAGTGATTTTTCTCGGCGAGATAAGCATTTTGAGTTATTTGCCGATTGGTTTCAGAACGGTTTGCATCAAAATTAACTATTTTTTGCTTGACATTCATTTTGGAAAAAAGTGATTTACCCGGCGAGTTAAGCATTTTGAGTAATTTGCCGATTGGTTTCAGAACGGCTTGCTTCTAAGTTAACTATTTTTTGCCAGACATTAATTTTGGAAAAAAATTGATTTTCTGGCGAGATAAGCATTTTGAGTGATTTGCCGATCGGTTTCAGAACAGATTGCATCAAAATTAACTATTTTTTGCTTGACATTCATTGTGGAACAAAAGAGATTTTCCCGGCGAGTTAAGCATTTTGAGTAATTTGCCGATTAGTTTCAGAACGGCTTGCATGAAAATTAACTATTTTTTGCCAGACATTCAATTTGGAAAAAAGTGATTTTCTCGGCGCGTTAAGCATTTTGAGTAATTTGCCGATTGGTTTCAGAACGGCTTGCATCAAAATTAACTATTTTTTGCCAGACATTCATTTTGGAAAAAAGTGATTTTCCCGGCGAGTTAAGCATTTTGAGTAATTTGCCGCCTGGTTTCAGAACGGCTTGCATCAAAATTAACTATTTTTTGCCAGACATTCATTTTGGAAAAAAATTGATTTTCTGGCGAGATGAGCATTTTGAGTGATTTGCCGATCGGTTTCAGAACGGATTGCATCTAAATTAACTATTTTTTGCTTGACATTCATTGTGGAACAAAAGTGATTTTCTCGGCGAGTTCAGCATTTTGAGTAATTTGCCGATTGGTTTCAGAACGGCTTGCATCAAAATTAACTCTTTTTTGTCAAGCATTCATTGTGGGAATAAAGTGATTTTCTCGGCGCCTAAAGCATTTTGAGTAATTTGCCGATTGGTTTCAGAACGGCTTGCTTCAAAATTAACTATTTTTTGCCAGACATTCATTTTGGAAAAAAAGTGATTTTTCTCGGCGAGATAAGCATTTTGAGTTATTTGCCGATTGGTTTCAGAACGGTTTGCATCAAAATTAACTATTTTTTGCTTGACATTCATTTTGGAAAAAAGTGATTTACCCGGCGAGTTAAGCATTTTGAGTAATTTGCCGATTGGTTTCAGAACGTCTTGCATCAAAATTAACAATTTTTTGCCAGACATTCATTTTGGAAAAAAGTGATTTTCCCGTCGTGTTAAGCATTTTTAGTAATTTGACGATTGGTTTCCGAACGGCTTGCTTCTAAGTTAACTATTTTTTGCCAGACATTAATTTTGGAAAAAAATTGATTTTCTGGCGAGATAAGCATTTTGAGTGATTTGCCGATCGGTTTCAGAACAGATTGCATCAAAATTAACTATTTTTTGCTTGACATTCATTGTGGAACAAAAGAGATTTTCCCGGCGAGTTAAGCATTTTGAGTAATTTGCCGATTAGTTTCAGAACGGCTTGCATGAAAATTAACTATTTTTTGCCAGACATTCAATTTGGAAAAAAGTGATTTTCTCGGCGCGTTAAGCATTTTGAGGAATTTGCCGATTGGTTTTAGAACGGCTTGCATCAAAATTAACTATTTTTTGCCAGACATTCATTTTGGAAAAAAGTGATTTTCCCGGCGAGTTAAGCATTTTGAGTAAATTGCCGATTGGTTTCAGAACGGCTTCCATCAAAATTAACTATTTTTTGCCAGACATTCATTTTGGAAAAAAAGTGATTTTCCCGGCGAGTTAAGCATTTTGAGTAATTTGCCGATTGGTTTCAGAGCGGCTTGCATCAAAATTAACTCTTTTTTGTCAAGCATTCATTGTGGGAATAAAGTGATTGTCTCGGCGAGTTAAGCATTTTGAGTAATTTGCCGATTGGTTTCAGAACGGCTTGCATCAAAATTAACTATTTTTTGCCACACATTCATTTTGGAAAAAAAATGATTTTCTGGCGAGATAAGCATTTTGAGTGATTTGCCGATCGGTGTCAGAACGGATTGCATCAAAAATAACTATTTTTTGCTTGACATTCATTGTGGAACAAAAGAGATTTTCCCGGCGAGTTAAGCATTCTGAGTAATTTAATGATTGTTTTCCGAACGGCTTGCATCAAAATTAACTATTTTTTGCCGAGCATTCATTGTGGGAATAAAGCGATTTTCTCCGCGAGTTAAGTATTTTGAGTGATTTGCCGATTGGTTTCAGAACGGCTTGCATCAAAATTAACTATTTTTTGCTTGACATTCATTGTGGAACAAAAGTGATTTTCACGGCGAGTTAAGCATTTTGAGTAATTTGCCGATTAATCAGAACGGTTTGCATCAAAATTAACTATTTTTTGCCAGACATTCAATTTGGAAAAAAGTGATTTTCTCGGCGCGTTAAGCATTTTGAGTAATTTGCCGATTGGTTTCAGAACGGCTTGCATCAAAATTAACTATTTTTTGCCAGACATTCATTTTGGAAAAAAGTGATTTTCCCGGCGAGTTAAGCATTTTGAGTAATTTGCCGCCTGGTTTCAGAACGGCTTGCATCAAAATTAACTATTTTTTGCCAGACATTCATTTTGGAAAAAAATTGATTTTCTGGCGAGATGAGCATTTTGAATGATTTGCCGATCGGTTTCAGAACGGATTGCATCTAAATTAACTATTTTTTGCTTGACATTCATTGTGGAACAAAAGTGATTTTCTCGGCGAGTTCAGCATTTTGAGTAATTTGCCGATTGGTTTCAGAACGGATTGCATCAAATTAACTATTTTTTGCCAGACATTCATTTTGGAAAAAAAGTGATTTTCCCGGCGAGTTAAGCATTTTGAGTAATTTGCCGATTGGTTTCCGAACGGCTTGCTTCAAAATCAACTATATTTTGCCAGCCATTCATTTTGGAAATAAATTGATTTTCTCGGCGCGTTAAGCATTTTGAGTAATTTGCCGATTGGTTTCAGAACGGCTTGCTTCAAAATTAATTATTTTTTGCCAGACATTCATTTTGGAAAAAAAGTGATTTTCTCGGCGAGATAAGCATTTTGAGTTATTTGCCGACTGATTTCAGAACGGTTTGCATCAAAATTAACTATATTTTGCTTAACATTCATTGTGGAACAAAAGTGATTGTCTCGGCGAGTAAAGCATTTTCAGTAATTTGCCGATTGGTTTCAGAACGCCTTGCATTGAAATTTACGATTTTTTGCAAGACATTCATTGTGGGAATAAGGTGATTTTCTCGGCGAGTTAAGTATTTTCAGTAATTTGCCGATTGGTTTCAGAACGGCTTGCATCAAAATTAACTATTTTTTGCCAGACATTCATTTTGGAAAAAAGTGATTTTCCCGGCGAGTTAAGCATTTTGAGTGATTTGCCGATCGGTTTCAGAACGGATTGCATCAAAATTAAATATTTTTTGCTTGACATTCATTGTGGAACAAAAGTGATTTTCTCGGCGAGTTAAGCATTTTGAGTAATTTGCCGATTGGCTTCAGAACGGCTTGCATCAAAATTAACTCTTTTTTGTCAAGCATTCATTGTGGGAATAAAGTGATTTTCTCGGCGCCTAAAGCATTTTGAGTAATTTGCCGATTGGTTTCAGAACGGCTTGCTTCAAAATTAACTATTTTTTGCCAGACATTCATTTTGGAAAAAAAGTGATTTTTCTCGGCGAGATAAGCATTTTGAGTTATTTGCCGATTGGTTTCAGAACGGTTTGCATCAAAATTAACTATTTTTTGCTTGACATTCATTTTGGAAAAAAGTGATTTACCCGGCGAGTTAAGCATTTTGAGTAATTTGCCGATTGGTTTCAGAACGGCTTGCATCAAAATTAACAATTTTTTGCCAGACATTCATTTTGGAAAAAAGTGATTTTCCCGGCGTGTTAAGCATTTTTAGTAATTTGACGATTGGTTTCCGAACGGCTTGCTTATAAGTTAACTATTTTTTGCCAGACATTAATTTTGGAAAAAGATTGATTTTCCGGCGAGATAAGCATTTTGAGTGATTTGCCGATCGGTTTCAGAACAGATTGCATCAAAATTAACTATTTTTTGCTTGACATTCATTGTGGAACAAAAGAGATTTTCCCGGCGAGTTAAGCATTTTGAGTAATTTGCCGATTAGTTTCAGAACGGCTTGCATGAAAATTAACTATTTTTTGCCAGACATTCAATTTGGAAAAAAGTGATTTTCTCGGCGCGTTAAGCATTTTGAGGAATTTGCCGATTGGTTTCAGAACGGCTTGCATCAAAATTAACTATTTTTTGCCAGACATTCATTTTGGAAAAAAGTGATTTTCTGGCGAGATGAGCATTTTGAGTGATTTGCCGATCGGTTTCAGAACGGATTGCATCTAAATTAACTAATTTTTGCTTGACATTCATTGTGGAACAAAAGTGATTTTCTCGGCGAGTTCAGCATTTTGAGTAATTTGCCGATTGGTTTCAGAACGGATTGCATCAAATTAACTATTTTTTGCCAGACATTCATTTTGGAAAAAAGTGATTTTCCCGGCGAGTTAAGCATTTTGAGTAATTTGCCGATTGGTTTCCGAACGGCTTGCTTCAAAATCAACTATATTTTGCCAGCCATTCATTTTGGAAATAAATTGATTTTCTCGGCGCGTTAAGCATTTTGAGTAATTTGCCGATTGGTTTCAGAACGGCTTGCTTCAAAATTAAGTATTTTTTGCCAGACATTCATTTTGGAAAAAAAGTGATTTTCTCGGCGAGATAAGCATTTTGAGTTATTTGCCGACTGATTTCAGAACGGTTTGCATCAAAATTAACTATATTTTGCTTAACATTCATTGTGGAACAAAAGTGATTGTCTCGGCGAGTAAAGCATTTTCAGTAATTTGCCGATTGTTTTCAGAACGGCTTGCATTGAAATTTACGATTTTTTGCAAGACATTCATTGTGGAAAAAAAGTGATTTTCTCGGCGAGTTAAGCATTTTGAGTAATTTGCCGATTGGTTTCAGAACGGCTTGCATCAAAATTAACTATTTTTTGCCAGACATTCATTTTGAAAAAAAAGTGATTTTCCCGGCGTGTTAAGCATTTTGAGTAAATTGCCGATTGGTTTCAGAACGGCTTGCATCAAAATTAACTATTTTTTGCCAGACATTCATTTTGGAAAAAAAGTGATTTTCCCGGCGAGTTAAGCATTTTGACTAATTTGCCGATTGGTTTCAGAGCGGCTTGCATCAAAATTAACTCTTTTTTGTCAAGCATTCATTGTGGGAATAAAGTGATTGTCTCGGCGAGTTAAGCATTTTGAGTAATTTGCCGATTGGCTTCCGAACGGCTTGCTTCAAATTTAACTATTTTTTGCTTGGCATTCATTGTGGAACAAAAGTGATTTTCACGGCGAGTTAAGCATTTTGAGTAATTTGCCGATTGGTTTCAGAACGGTTTGCATCAAAATTAACTATTTTTTGCCAGACATTCATTGTGGAACAAAAGTGATTGTCTCGGCGAGTAAAGCATTTTGAGTAATTTGCCGATTGGTTTCAGAACGGCTTGCATCAAAATTAACTATTTTTTGCCAGACATTCATTTTGGAAAAAAGTGATTTTCCCGGCGAGTTAAGCATTTTGAGTGATTTGCCGATCGGTTTCAGAACGGATTGCATCAAAATTAAATATTTTTTGCTTGACATTCATTGTGGAACAAAAGTGATTTTCTCGGCGAGTTAAGCATTTTGAGTAATTTGCCGATTGGTTTCAGAACGGCTTGCATCAAAATTAACTCTTTTTTGTCAAGCATTCATTGTGGGAATAAAGTGATTTTCTCGGCGCCTAAAGCATTTTGAGTAATTTGCCGATTGGTTTCAGAACGGCTTGCTTCAAAATTAACTATTTTTTGCCAGACATTCATTTTGGAAAAAAAGTGATTTTTCTCGGCGAGATAAGCATTTTGAGTTATTTGCCGATTGGTTTCAGTACGGTTTGCATCAAAATTAACTATTTTTTGCTTGACATTCATTTTGGAAAACAGTGATTTACCCGGCGAGTTAAGCATTTTGAGTAATTTGCCGATTGGTTTCAGAACGGCTTGCATCAAAATTAACAATTTTTTGCCAGACATTCATTTTGGAAAAAAGTGATTTTCCCGGCGTGTTAAGCATTTTTAGTAATTTGACGATTGGTTTCCGAACGGCTTGCTTCTAAGTTAACTATTTTTTGCCAGACATTAATTTTGGAAAAAAATTGATTTTCTGGCGAGATAAGCATTTTGAGTGATTTGCCGATCGGTTTCAGAACAGATTGCATCAAAATTAACTATTTTTTGCTTGACATTCATTGTGGAACAAAAGAGATTTTCCCGGCGAGTTAAGCATTTTGAGTAATTTGCCGATTAGTTTCAGAACGGCTTGCATGAAAATTAACTATTTTTTGCCAGACATTCAATTTGGAAAAAAGTGATTTTCTCGGCGCGTTAAGCATTTTGAGTAATTTGCCGATTGGTTTCAGAACGGCTTGCATCAAAATTAACTATTTTTTGCCAGACATTCATTTTGGAAAAAAATTGATTTTCTGGCGAGATGAGCATTTTGAGTGATTTGCCGATCGGTTTCAGAACGGATTGCATCTAAATTAACTATTTTTTGCTTGACATTCATTGTGGAACAAAAGTGATTTTCTCGGCGAGTTCAGCATTTTGAGTAATTTGCCGATTGGTTTCAGAACGGCTTGCATCAAAATTAACTCTTTTTTGTCAAGCATTCATTGTGGGAATAAAGTGATTTTCTCGGCGCCTAAAGCATTTTGAGTAATTTGCCGATTGGTTTCAGAACGGCTTGCTTCAAAATTAACTATTTTTTGCCAGACATTCATTTTGGAAAAAAAGTGATTTTTCTCGGCGAGATAAGCATTTTGAGTTATTTGCCGATTGGTTTCAGAACGGTTTGCATCAAAATTAACTATTTTTTGCTTGACATTCATTTTGGAAAAAAGTGATTTACCCGGCGAGTTAAGCATTTTGAGTAATTTGCCGATTGGTTTCAGAACGGCTTGCATCAAAATTAACAATTTTTTGCCAGACATTCATTTTGGAAAAAAGTGATTTTCCCGTCGTGTTAAGCATTTTTAGTAATTTGACGATTGGTTTCCGAACGGCTTGCTTCTAAGTTAACTATTTTTTGCCAGACATTAATTTTGGAAAAAAATTGATTTTCTGGCGAGATAAGCATTTTGAGTGATTTGCCGATCGGTTTCAGAACAGATTGCATCAAAATTAACTATTTTTTGCTTGACATTCATTGTGGAACAAAAGAGATTTTCCCGGCGAGTTAAGCATTTTGAGTAATTTGCCGATTAGTTTCAGAACGGCTTGCATGAAAATTAACTATTTTTTGCCAGACATTCAATTTGGAAAAAAGTGATTTTCTCGGCGCGTTAAGCATTTTGAGGAATTTGCCGATTGGTTTTAGAACGGCTTGCATCAAAATTAACTATTTTTTGCCAGACATTCATTTTGGAAAAAAGTGATTTTCCCGGCGAGTTAAGCATTTTGAGTAAATTGCCGATTGGTTTCAGAACGGCTTCCATCAAAATTAACTATTTTTTGCCAGACATTCATTTTGGAAAAAAAGTGATTTTCCCGGCGAGTTAAGCATTTTGAGTAATTTGCCGATTGGTTTCAGAGCGGCTTGCATCAAAATTAACTCTTTTTTGTCAAGCATTCATTGTGGGAATAAAGTGATTGTCTCGGCGAGTTAAGCATTTTGAGTAATTTGCCGATTGGTTTCAGAACGGCTTGCATCAAAATTAACTATTTTTTGCCACACATTCATTTTGGAAAAAAAATGATTTTCTGGCGAGATAAGCATTTTGAGTGATTTGCCGATCGGTGTCAGAACGGATTGCATCAAAAATAACTATTTTTTGCTTGACATTCATTGTGGAACAAAAGAGATTTTCCCGGCGAGTTAAGCATTCTGAGTAATTTAATGATTGTTTTCCGAACGGCTTGCATCAAAATTAACTATTTTTTGCCGAGCATTCATTGTGGGAATAAAGCGATTTTCTCCGCGAGTTAAGCATTTTGAGTGATTTGCCGATTGGTTTCAGAACGGCTTGCATCAAAATTAACTATTTTTTGCTTGACATTCATTGTGGAACAAAAGTGATTTTCACGGCGAGTTAAGCATTTTGAGTAATTTGCCGATTAATCAGAACGGTTTGCATCAAAATTAACTATTTTTTGCCAGACATTCAATTTGGAAAAAAGTGATTTTCTCGGCGCGTTAAGCATTTTGAGTAATTTGCCGATTGGTTTCAGAACGGCTTGCATCAAAATTAACTATTTTTTGCCAGACATTCATTTTGGAAAAAAGTGATTTTCCCGGCGAGTTAAGCATTTTGAGTAATTTGCCGCCTGGTTTCAGAACGGCTTGCATCAAAATTAACTATTTTTTGCCAGACATTCATTTTGGAAAAAAATTGATTTTCTGGCGAGATGAGCATTTTGAATGATTTGCCGATCGGTTTCAGAACGGATTGCATCTAAATTAACTATTTTTTGCTTGACATTCATTGTGGAACAAAAGTGATTTTCTCGGCGAGTTCAGCATTTTGAGTAATTTGCCGATTGGTTTCAGAACGGATTGCATCAAATTAACTATTTTTTGCCAGGCATTCATTTTGGAATAAAAGTGATTTTCCCGGCGAGTTAAGCATTTTGAGTAATTTGCCGATTGGTTTCCGAACGGCTTGCTTCAAAATCAACTATATTTTGCTTAACATTCATTGTGGAACAAAAGTGATTGTCTCGGCGAGTAAAGCATTTTCAGTAATTTGCCGATTGTTTTCAGAACGGCTTGCATTGAAATTTACGATTTTTTGCAAGACATTCATTGTGGAAAAAAAGTGATTTTCTCGGCGAGTTAAGCATTTTGAGTAATTTGCCGATTGGTTTCAGAACGGCTTGCATCAAAATTAACTATTTTTTGCCAGACATTCATTTTGAAAAAAAAGTGATTTTCCCGGCGTGTTAAGCATTTTGAGTAAATTGCCGATTGGTTTCAGAACGGCTTGCATCAAAATTAACTATTTTTTGCCAGACATTCATTTTGGAAAAAAAGTGATTTTCCCGGCGAGTTAAGCATTTTGACTAATTTGCCGATTGGTTTCAGAGCGGCTTGCATCAAAATTAACTCTTTTTTGTCAAGCATTCATTGTGGGAATAAAGTGATTGTCTCGGCGAGTTAAGCATTTTGAGTAATTTGCCGATTGGCTTCCGAACGGCTTGCTTCAAATTTAACTATTTTTTGCTTGGCATTCATTGTGGAACAAAAGTGATTTTCACGGCGAGTTAAGCATTTTGAGTAATTTGCCGATTGGTTTCAGAACGGTTTGCATCAAAATTAACTATTTTTTGCCAGACATTCATTGTGGAACAAAAGTGATTGTCTCGGCGAGTAAAGCATTTTGAGTAATTTGCCGATTGGTTTCAGAACGCCTTGCATCAAAATTGACTATTTATTGCCAGACATTCATTGTGGGAATAAGGTGATTTTCTCGGCGAGTTAAGTATTTTCAGTAATTTGCCGATTGGTTTCAGAACGGCTTGCATCAAAATTAACTATTTTTTGCCAGACATTCATTTTGGAAAAAAGTGATTTTCCCGGCGAGTTAAGCATTTTGAGTGATTTGCCGATCGGTTTCAGAACGGATTGCATCAAAATTAAATATTTTTTGCTTGACATTCATTGTGGAACAAAAGTGATTTTCTCGGCGAGTTAAGCATTTTGAGTAATTTGCCGATTGGTTTCAGAACGGCTTGCATCAAAATTAACTCTTTTTTGTCAAGCATTCATTGTGGGAATAAAGTGATTTTCTCGGCGCCTAAAGCATTTTGAGTAATTTGCCGATTGGTTTCAGAACGGCTTGCTTCAAAATTAACTATTTTTTGCCAGACATTCATTTTGGAAAAAAAGTGATTTTTCTCGGCGAGATAAGCATTTTGAGTTATTTGCCGATTGGTTTCAGAACGGTTTGCATCACAATTAACTATTTTTTGCTTGACATTCATTTTGGAAAAAAGTGATTTACCCGGCGAGTTAAGCATTTTGAGTAATTTGCCGATTGGTTTCAGAACGGCTTGCATCAAAATTAACAATTTTTTGCCAGACATTCATTTTGGAAAAAAGTGATTTTCCCGGCGTGTTAAACATTTTTAGTAATTTGACGATTGGTTTCCGAACGGCTTGCTTCTAAGTTAACTATTTTTTGCCAGACATTAATTTTGGGAAAAAATTGATTTTCCGGCGAGATAAGCATTTTGAGTGATTTGCCGATCGGTTTCAGAACAGATTGCATCAAAATTAACTATTTTTTGCTTGACATTCATTGTGGAACAAAAGAGATTTTCCCGGCGAGTTAAGCATTTTGAGTAATTTGCCGATTAGTTTCAGAACGGCTTGCATGAAAATTAACTATTTTTTGCCAGACATTCAATTTGGAAAAAAGTGATTTTCTCGGCGCGTTAAGCATTTTGAGGAATTTGCCGATTGGTTTCAGAACGGCTTGCATCAAAATTAACTATTTTTTGCCAGACATTCATTTTGGAAAAAAGTGATTTTCCCGGCGAGTTAAGCATTTTGAGTAATTTGCCGCCTGGTTTCAGAACGGCTTGCATCAAAATTAACTATTTTTTGCCAGACATTCATTTTGGAAAAAAATTGATTTTCTGGCGAGATGAGCATTTTGAGTGATTTGCCGATCGGTTTCAGAACGGATTGCATCTAAATTAACTAATTTTTGCTTGACATTCATTGTGGAACAAAAGTGATTTTCTCGGCGAGTTCAGCATTTTGAGTAATTTGCCGATTTGTTTCAGAACGGATTGCATCAAATTAACTATTTTTTGCCAGACATTCATTTTGGAAAAAAGTGATTTTCCCGGCGAGTTAAGCATTTTGAGTAATTTGCCGATTGGTTTCCGAACGGCTTGCTTCAAAATCAACTATATTTTGCCAGCCATTCATTTTGGAAATAAATTGATTTTCTCGGCGCGTTAAGCATTTTGAGTAATTTGCCGATTGGTTTCAGAACGGCTTGCTTCAAAATTAAGTATTTTTTGCCAGACATTCATTTTGGAAAAAAAGTGATTTTCTCGGCGAGATAAGAAATTTGAGTTATTTGCCGACTGATTTCAGAACTGTTTGCATCAAAATTAACTATATTTTGCTTAACATTCATTGTGGAACAAAAGTGATTGTCTCGGCGAGTAAAGCATTTTCAGTAATTTGCCGATTGTTTTCAGAACGGCTTGCATTGAAATTTACGATTTTTTGCAAGACATTCATTGTGGAAAAAAAGTGATTTTCTCGGCGAGTTAAGCATTTTGAGTAATTTGCCGATTGGTTTCAGAACGGCTTGCATCAAAATTAACTATTTTTTGCCAGACATTCATTTTGAAAAAAAAGTGATTTTCCCGGCGTGTTAAGCATTTGAGTAAATTGCCGATTGGTTTCAGAACGGCTTGCATCAAAATTAACTATTTTTTGCCAGACATTCATTTTGGAAAAAAAGTGATTTTCCCGGCGAGTTAAGCATTTTGACTAATTTGCCGATTGGTTTCAGAGCGGCTTGCATCAAAATTAACTCTTTTTTGTCAAGCATTCATTGTGGGAATAAAGTGATTGTCTCGGCGAGTTAAGCATTTTGAGTAATTTGCCGATTGGCTTCCGAACGGCTTGCTTCAAATTTAACTATTTTTTGCTTGGCATTCATTGTGGAACAAAAGTGATTTTCACGGCGAGTTAAGCATTTTGAGTAATTTGCCGATTGGTTTCAGAACGGTTTGCATCAAAATTAACTATTTTTTGCCAGACATTCATTGTGGAACAAAAGTGATTGTCTCGGCGAGTAAAGCATTTTGAGTAATTTGCCGATTGGTTTCAGAACGCCTTGCATCAAAATTGACTATTTATTGCCAGACATTCATTGTGGGAATAAGGTGATTTTCTCGGCGAGTTAAGTATTTTCAGTAATTTGCCGATTGGTTTCAGAACGGCTTGCATCAAAATTAACTATTTTTTGCCAGACATTCATTTTGGAAAAAAGTGATTTTCCCGGCGAGTTAAGCATTTTGAGTGATTTGCCGATCGGTTTCAGAACGGATTGCATCAAAATTAAATATTTTTTGCTTGACATTCATTGTGGAACAAAAGTGATTTTCTCGGCGAGTTAAGCATTTTGAGTAATTTGCCGATTGGTTTCAGAACGGCTTGCATCAAAATTAACTCTTTTTTGTCAAGCATTCATTGTGGGAATAAAGTGATTTTCTCGGCGCCTAAAGCATTTTGAGTAATTTGCCGATTGGTTTCAGAACGGCTTGCTTCAAAATTAACTATTTTTTGCCAGACATTCATTTTGGAAAAAAAGTGATTTTTCTCGGCGAGATAAGCATTTTGAGTTATTTGCCGATTGGTTTCAGTACGGTTTGCATCAAAATTAACTATTTTTTGCTTGACATTCATTTTGGAAAACAGTGATTTACCCGGCGAGTTAAGCATTTTGAGTAATTTGCCGATTGGTTTCAGAACGGCTTGCATCAAAATTAACAATTTTTTGCCAGACATTCATTTTGGAAAAAAGTGATTTTCCCGGCGTGTTAAGCATTTTTAGTAATTTGACGATTGGTTTCCGAACGGCTTGCTTCTAAGTTAACTATTTTTTGCCAGACATTAATTTTGGAAAAAAATTGATTTTCTGGCGAGATAAGCATTTTGAGTGATTTGCCGATCGGTTTCAGAACAGATTGCATCAAAATTAACTATTTTTTGCTTGACATTCATTGTGGAACAAAAGAGATTTTCCCGGCGAGTTAAGCATTTTGAGTAATTTGCCGATTAGTTTCAGAACGGCTTGCATGAAAATTAACTATTTTTTGTCAGACATTCATTTTGGAAAAAAAGTGATTTTCCCGGCGAGTGAAGCATTTTGAGTAATTTGCCGATTGGTTTCAGAACGGCTTGCATCAAAATTAACTATTTTTTGCCAGACATTCAATTTGGAAAAAAGTGATTTTCTCGGCGCGTTAAGCATTTTGAGTAATTTGCCGATTGGTTTCCGAACGGCTTGCTTCAAAATTAACTATTTTTTGCCAAACATTCATTTTGGAAAAAAATTGATTTTCTGGCGAGATAAGCATTTTGAGTGATTTGCCGATCGGTTTCAGAACGGATTGCATCAAAATTAACTATTTTTTGCTTGACATTCATTGTGGAACAAAAGTGATTTTCTCGGCGAGTTAAGCATTTTGTGTTATTTGCCGATTGGTTTCAGAACGGCTTAGATCAAAATTAACTATTTTTTGCCAGACATTCATTTTGGAAAAAAAGTGATTTTCCCGGCGAGTTAAGCATTTTGAGTAATTTGCCGATTGGTTTCAGAACGGCTTGCATCAAAATTAACTATTTTTTGCCAGACATTCAATTTGGAAAAAAGTGATTTTCTCGGCGCGTTAAGCATTTTGAGTAATTTGCCGATTGGTTTCCGAACGGCTTGCTTCAAAATTAACTATTTTTTGCCAAACATTGATTTTGGAAAAAAAATGATTTTCTGGCGAGATAAGCATTTTGAGTGATTTGCCGATCGGTTTCAGAACGGATTGCATCAAAATTAACTATTTTTTGCTTGACATTCATTGTGGAACAAAAGTGATTTTCTCGACGAGTTAAGCATTTTCAGTAATTTGCCGATTGGTTTCAGAACGGCTTGCATTGAAATTTACGATTTTTTGCAAGACATTCATTGTGGGAAAAAAGTGATTTTTCTCGGCGAGATAAGCATTTTGAGTTATTTGCCGATTGGTTTCAGTACGGTTTGCATCAAAATTAACTGTTTTTTGCTTGACATTCATTTTGGAAAACAGTGATTTACCCGGCGAGTTAAGCATTTTGAGTAATTTGCCGATTGGTTTCAGAACGGCTTGCATCAAAATTAACAATTTTTTGCCAGACATTCATTTTGGAAAAAAGTGATTTTCCCGGCGTGTTAAGCATTTTTAGTAATTTGACGATTGGTTTCCGAACGGCTTGCTTCTAAGTTAACTATTTTTTGCCAGACATTAATTTTGGAAAAAAATTGATTTTCTGGCGAGATAAGCATTTTGAGTGATTTGCCGATCGGTTTCAGAACAGATTGCATCAAAATTAACTATTTTTTGCTTGACATTCATTGTGGAACAAAAGAGATTTTCCCGGCGAGTTAAGCATTTTGAGTAATTTGCCGATTAGTTTCAGAACGGATTGCATGAAAATTAACTATTTTTTGTCAGACATTCATTTTGGAAAAAAAGTGATTTTCCCGGCGAGTGAAGCATTTTGAGTAATTTGCCGATTGGTTTCAGAACGGCTTGCATCAAAATTAACTATTTTTTGCCAGACATTCAATTTGGAAAAAAGTGATTTTCTCGGCGCGTTAAGCATTTTGAGTAATTTGCCGATTGGTTTCCGAACGGCTTGCTTCAAAATTAACTATTTTTTGCCAAACATTCATTTTGGAAAAAAATTGATTTTCTGGCGAGATAAGCATTTTGAGTGATTTGCCGATCGGTTTCAGAACGGATTGCATCAAAATTAACTATTTTTTGCTTGACATTCATTGTGGAACAAAAGTGATTTTCTCGGCGAGTTAAGCATTTTGTGTTATTTGCCGATTGGTTTCAGAACGGCTTAGATCAAAATTAACTATTTTTTGCCAGACATTCATTTTGGAAAAAAAGTGATTTTCCCGGCGAGTTAAGCATTTTGAGTAATTTGCCGATTGGTTTCAGAACGGCTTGCATCAAAATTAACTATTTTTTGCCAGACATTCAATTTGGAAAAAAGTGATTTTCTCGGCGCGTTAAGCATTTTGAGTAATTTGCCGATTGGTTTCCGAACGGCTTGCTTCAAAATTAACTATTTTTTGCCAAACATTGATTTTGGAAAAAAAATGATTTTCTGGCGAGATAAGCATTTTGAGTGATTTGCCGATCGGTTTCAGAACGGATTGCATCAAAATTAACTATTTTTTGCTTGACATTCATTGTGGAACAAAAGTGATTTTCTCGACGAGTTAAGCATTTTCAGTAATTTGCCGATTGGTTTCAGAACGGCTTGCATTGAAATTTACGATTTTTTGCAAGACATTCATTGTGGGAAAAAAAGTGATTTTCTCGGCGAGTTAAGCATTTTGTGTTATTTGCCGATTGGTTTCAGAACGGCTTAGATCAAAATTAACTATTTTTTGCCAGACGTTCATTGTGGGAATAAAGTGATTTTCTAGGCGAGTTAAGCATTTTGAGTAATTTGCCGATTGGTTTCCGAACGGCTTGTATCAAAATTAACTATTTTTTGCTTGGCATTCATTGTGGAACAAAAGTGATTTTCTCGGCGAGTTAAGCATTTTGAGTAATTTGCCGATTGGTTTCAGAACGGCTTGCATCAAAATTAACTATTTTTTGCCAGACATTCATTTTGTAAAAAAAGTGATTTTCCCGGCGAGTTAAGCATTTTGAATAATTTGCCGATTGGTTTCAGAACGGCTTGCATCAATATTAACTAATTTTTGCCAGACATTCATTTTGGAAAAAAAGTGATTTTTCTCGGCGAGATAAGCATTTTGAGTAATTTGCCGATTGGCTTCAGAACGGCTTGCATCAAAATTAACTCTTTTTTGTCAAGCATTCATTGTGGGAATAAAGTGATTGTCTCGGCGAGTTGAGCATTTTGAGTAATTTGCCGACTCGTTTCAGAACGGTTTGCATCAAAATTATCTCTTTTTTGTCAAGCATTCATTGTGGGAATAAAGTGATTTTCTCGGCGAGTTAAGCATTTTGAGTAATTTGCCGACAGGTTTCAGAACGGCTTGCATCAAAATTAACTATCTTTTGCCAGACATTCAATTCGGAAAAAAGTGATTTTCTCGGCGCGTTAAGCATTTTGAGTAATTTGCCGATTGGTTTCAGAACGGCTTGCTCAAAATTAACTATTTTTTGCCAGACATTCATTTTGGAAAAAAAGTGATTTTTCTCGGCGAGATAAGCATTTTTAGTGATTTGCCGATTGGTTTCAGAACGGCTTGCATCAAAATTAACTATTTTTTGCTTGACATTCATTGTGGAACAAAAGTGATTCTCTCGGCGAGTAAAGCATTTTGAGTAATTTGCCGATTGGTTTCAGAACGGCTTGCATTGAAATTTACGATTTTTTGCAAGACATTCATTGTGGAACAAAAGTGATTTTCTGGCGAGATAAGCATTTTGAGTGATTTGCCGATCGGTTTCAGAACGGATTGCATCAAAATTAACTATTTTTTGCTTGACATTCATTGTGGAACAAAAGAGATTTTCCCGGCGAGTTAAGCATTTTGAGTAATTTGCCGATTAGTTTCAGAACTGCTTGCATCAAAATTAACTATTTTTTGCCAGACATTCATTGTGGAACAAAAGTGATTTTCACGGCGAGTTAAGCATTTTGAGATATTTGCCATTGGTTTCAGAACGGCTTGCATCAAAATTAACTATATTTTGCCAGTCATTCATTTTGGAAAAAAAGTGATTTTCCCGGCGAGTTAAGCATTTTGAGTAATTTGCCGATTGGTTTCAGAGCGGCTTGCATCAAAATTAACTCTTTTTTTGTCAAGCATTCATTGTGGGAATAAAGTGATTGTCTCGGCGAGTTAAGCATTTATTTTGGAAAAAAGTGATTTTCCCGGCGAGTTAAGCATTTTGAGTAATTTGCCGCCTGGTTTCAGAACGGCTTGCATCAAATTAACTATTTTTTGCCAGTCATTCATTTTGGAAAAAAAGTGATTTTCCCGGCGAGTTAAGCATTTGAGTAATTTGCCGATTGGTTTCAGAACGGCTTGCATCAAAATTAACTATTTTTTGCCAGACATTCATTTTGGAAAAAAATTGATTTTCTGGCGAGATAAGCATTTTGAGTGATTTGCCGATCGGTGTCAGAACGGATTGCATCAAAATTAACTATTTTTTGCTTGACATTCATTGTGGAACAAAAGAGATTTTCCCGGCGAGTTAAGCATTTTGAGTAATTTAATGATTGGTTTCCGAACGGCTTGCGTCAAAATTAACTATTTTTTGCCGAGCATTCATTGTGGGAATAAAGCGATTTTCTCCGCGAGTTAAGCATTTTGAGTGATTTGCCGATTGGTTTCAGAACGGCTTGCATCAAAATTAACTATTTTTTGCTTGACATTCATTGTGGAACAAAAGTGATTTTCACGGCGAGTTAAGCATTTTGAGTAATTTGCCAATTGGTTTCAGAACGGTTTGCATCAAAATTAACTATTTTTTGCCAGACATTCAATTTGGAAAAAAGTGATTTTCTCCGCGCGTTAAGCATTTTGAGTAATTTGCCGATTGGTTTCAGAACGGCTTGCATCAAAATTAACTATTTTTTGCCAGACATTTATTTTGGAAAAAAAGTGATTTTCCCGGCCAGTTAAGCATTTTGAGTAATTTGCCGATTGGTTTCAGAACGGCTTGCATCAAAATTAACTATTTTTTGTCAAGCATTCATTGTGGGAATAAAGTGATTTTCTCGGCGCCTAAAGCATTTTGAGTAATTTGCCGATTGGTTTCAGAACGGCTTGCTTCAAAATTAACTATTTTTTGCCAGACATTCATTTTGGAAATAAAGTGATTTTTCTCGGCGAGATAAGCATTTTGAGTTATTTGCC
The DNA here is from genome assembly GCF_047496885.1 of Scyliorhinus torazame. NCBI lineage: Eukaryota > Metazoa > Chordata > Chondrichthyes > Carcharhiniformes > Scyliorhinidae > Scyliorhinus > Scyliorhinus torazame. Next base: position 124,671,227 of record NC_092716.1, read on the forward strand.
GATTGGTTTCAGAACGGTTTGCATCAAAATTAACTATTTTTTGCTTGACATTCATTTAGGAAAAAAGTGATTTCCCCGGCGAGTTAAGCATTTTGAGTAATTTGCCGATTGGTTTCAGAACGGCTTGCATCAAAATTAACAATTTTTTGCCAGACATACATTTTGGAAAAAAGTGATTTTCCCGTCGTGTTAAGCATTTTTAGTAATTTGACGATTGGTTTCCGAACGGCTTGCTTCTAAGTTAACTATTTTTTGCCAGACATTAATTTTGGAAAAAAATTGATTTTCTGGCGAGATAAGCATTTTGAATGATTTGCCGATCGGTTTCAGAACAGATTGCATCAAAATTAACTATTTTTTGCTTGACATTCATTGTGGAACAAAAGAGATTTTCCCGGCGAGTTAAGCATTTTGAGTAATTTGCCGATTAGTTTCAGAACGGCTTGCATGAAAATTAACTATTTTTTGCCAGACATTCATTTTGGAAAAAAAGTGATTTTCCCGGCGAGTGAAGCATTTTGAGTAATTTGCCGATTGGTTTCAGAACGGCTTGCATCAAAATTAACTATTTTTTGCCAGACATTCAATTTGGAAAAAAGTGATTTTCTCGGCGCGTTAAGCATTTTGAGTAATTTGCCGATTGGTTTCCGAACGGCTTGCTTCAAAATTAACTATTTTTTGCCAAACATTCATTTTGGAAAAAAAACGATTTTCTGGCGAGATAAGCATTTTGAGTGATTTGCCGATCGGTTTCAGAACGGATTGCATCAAAATTAACTATTTTTTGCTTGACATTCATTGTGGAACAAAAGTGATTTTCTCGACGAGTTAAGCATTTTCAGTAATTTGCCGATTGGTTTCAGAACGGCTTGCATTGAAATTTACGATTTTTTGCAAGACATTCATTGTGGGAAAAAAAGTGATTTTCTCGGCGAGTTAAGCATTTTGTGTTATTTGCCGATTGGTTTCAGAACGGCTTAGATCAAAATTAACTATTTTCTGCCAGACGTTCATTGTGGGAATGAAGTGATTTTCTAGGCGAGTTAAGCATTTTGAGTAATTTGCCGATTGGTTTCCGAACGGCTTGTATCAAAATTAACTATTTTTTGCTTGGCATTCATTGTGGAACAAAAGTGATTTTCTCGGCGAGTTAAGCATTTTGAGTAATTTGCCGATTGGTTTCAGAACGGCTTGCTTCAAAATTAACTATTTTTTGCCAGACATTCATTTTGGAAAAAAAGTGATTTTTCTCGGCGAGATAAGCATTTTGAGTTATTTGCCGATTGGCTTCAGAACGGCTTGCATCAAAATTAACTATTTTTTGCCAGACATTCATTGTGGGAATAAGGTGATTTTATCGGCGAGTTAAGCATTTTCAGTAATTTGCCGATTGGTTTCAGAACGGCTTGCATCAAAATTAACTATTTTTTGCCAGACATTCATTTTGGAAAAAAATTGATTTTCTGGCGAGATAAGCATTGTGAGTGATTTGCCGAATGGTTTCAGAATGGATTGCATCAAAATTAACTATTTTTTGCTTGACATTCATTGTGGAACAAAAGTGATTTTCACGGCGAGTTAAGCATTTTGAGTAATTTGCCGATTGGTTTCAGAACGGTTTGCATCAAAATTAACTATTTTTTGTCAAGCATTCGTTTTGGGAATAAAGTGATTTTCTCGGCGCCTTAAGCATTTTGAGTAATTTGCCGATTGGTTTCAGAACGGCTTGCTTCAAAATTAACTATTTTTTGCCAGACATTCATTTTGGAAAAAAAGTGATTTTTCTCGGCGAGATAAGCATTTTGAGTTATTTGCCGATTGGTTTCAGAACGGCTTGCATCAAAATTAACTATTTTTTGCCAGACATTCATTGTGGGAATAAGGTGATTTTATCGGCGAGTTAAGCATTTTCAGTAATTTGCCGATTGGTTTCAGAACGGCTTGCATCAAAATTAACTATTTTTTGCCAGACATTCATTTTGTAAAAAAGTGATTTTCCCGGCGAGTTAAGCATTTTGAGTGATTTGCCGATCGGTTTCAGAACGGATTGCACCAGGATTGCGCCTGGTTTCAGAACGGCTTGTATAAAAATTAACTATTTTTAGCCAGACATTCATTTTGGAAAAAAAGTAATTTACCCGGCGAGTTCAGCATTTTGAGTAATTTGCCGATTGGTTTCAGAACGGCTAGCATCAAAACTAACTATTTTTTGCCAGACATTCATTTTGGAAAAAAATTGATTTTCTGGCGAGATAAGCATTTTGAGTGATTTGCCGATCGGTTTCAGAACGGATTGCACCAAAATTAACTATTTTTTGCTTGACATTCATTGTGGAACAAAAGTGATTTTCTCAGACTTCCGGGTGCGGCGATGACCAGCTGAGTCGCACGTTTCGGCAGCTCCCTGTGAAACGGACTTTTGGGCTCTTGATAGGAGCCCCAACGGCAATTTTAACGGCTGAAAACACCGTGCGGTAAACCAGAAGGGTGTTCCCCCTGGACACGGATGGAAAAAGGAGAGGAAAGTGGCCGGATTGCAGCGGATCCTTTGGAACAACGGCAAGGAAGGCAAGCAGAAACCAAGATGGCGTCGGAAGGTGGCAGTTTCATATGGGGCCCTGAACAACAAGAGTTTTTGAAACGCTGCGTGGAGGAGATAAAAAAGGAAATGAAGAAAGAGTTGTTGGCCCCGATATTACAGGCGATTGAAGGGCTGAAAGAGGAACAAAAGACCCAGGAGCAGGAGCTTCGGGTCGTGAAGGCGAAAGCAGCTGAGAATGAAAACGATATACAGGGCCTGGTGGTGAAGTCGGAGATACAGGAGGCACACCAGAAACGATCTGTGGAGAGGTTGGAGGCACTGGAAAATAACGCAAGGAGGAACAACTTGAGGATTCTTGGCCTTCCTGAAGGTGTGGAGGGGGCGGACGTCGGGGCATATGTGAGCACGATGCTGCACTCGTTAATGGGAGTGGAGGCCCCGACGGGCCCGTTGGAGGTGGAGGGAGCATACCGAGTTATGGTGCGAGGACCGAGAGCAGGAGAAGCTCCCAGAGCCATAGTGGTGAGATTTCTCCGTTTTAAGGATAGAGAAATGGTCCTTAGATGGGCGAAGAAAACTCGGTGTAGTAAATGGGAGAACGCGGTGATCCGCGTCTATCAAGATTGGAGTGCGGAGGTGGCGAGAAGGAGGGCGAGCTTTAATCGGGCCAAAGCGGTACTTCACAAAAAAAAGATAAAGTTTGGAATGCTGCAACCGGCAAGACTGTGGGTCACATATCAAGGGAGGCACCACTACTTTGAGACGGCGGATGAAGCGTGGACTTTTATTGTAGAAGAAAAATTGGAATGATTGGACTACGAAAATGAACGTTTGGACAAAGTGGTGGGACGAGTGGGGGGGGGGGGCGAAGAGGGATTGTATTGTATGATTAATCCTGCGGTATGGTAACTTTTCTTTCTCCCACAGGTGGTGATGGGGGGAGGTGGGGAGGGAGAGGAGATGGGGCGTTGGCCATGGGAGGCGGGGCCGAGGGAGAGGCGCGGGCTTGGTTCCCGCGCTATGATAATTATGGCGGGAATAGAGAAGCAGGAAGGAGGGGGCACCGCACGGGGCGAGCCGTGATCACGGGGGGAAGCCGAGGTCAGCCAGAGTTTGCTGACTTCTGGGAGCAACATGGGGGGAGTAATTACGCTAGCGGGGGGTCTAGCGGGGGGGGGGGAGGGGGGAATTACTGGGTTGCTGCTGCTGGGGAAAGGGGGGAGTGGGTGCGGGAAAGGATGGGCGGGGGGGCACCGTCTGGGAGAAATACAGCCGCGTGGGAACTGGGCGAGAAGCTGGAAAAAGATGATGGCTAACCGGCAAGGGGGGGGGGAAGCCCCCCAACTCGGCTGATCACGTGGAACGTGAGGGGGCTTAACGGGCCGATAAAGAGGGCACGAGTACTCGCACACCTTAAGAAACTTAAAGCAGATGTGGTCATGTTACAGGAAACGCACCTGAAACTGATAGATCAGGTTAGGTTGCGCAAAGGATGGGTAGGGCAGGTGTTCCATTCGGGGCTGGATGCGAAAAACAGGGGGGTGGCTATATTAGTGGGGAAGCGGGTAATGTTCGAGGCAAAGACTATAGTGGCGGATAACGGGGGCAGATACGTGATGGTGAGTGGCAAATTACAGGGAGAGATGGTGGTGTTGGTAAACGTGTATGCCCCGAATTGGGACGATGCCAATTTTATGAGGCGAATGCTAGGACGCATCCCAGACCTAGAGACCGGAAAGCTGATAATGGGGGGAGACTTTAACACGGTGTTGGAACCAAGGCTGGATAGGTCGAAGTCCAGGACTGGTAGGAGGCCGGCAGCAGCCATGGTGCTTAAGGATTTTATGGAGCAGATGGGAGGGGTGGACCCGTGGAGATTCAGTAGACCTAGGAGTAAGGAGTTCTCGTTTTTCTCCTATGTCCATAAAGTCTATTCACGCATAGACTTTTTTGTGTTGGGTAGGGCATTGATCCCGAGGGTGAGGGGAACGGAATATACGGCTATAGCCATTTCGGATCATGCCCCACACTGGGTAGACTTGGAGATAGGGGAGGAAACAAGAGGGCGTCCACCCTGGAGAATGGATATGGGACTAATGGCGGATGAGGGGGTGTGCTTAAGGGTGAGGGGATGCATTGAAAAGTACTTGGAACTCAATGACAATGGGGAGGTTCAGGTGGGAGTGGTCTGGGAGGCGTTGAAGGCGGTGGTTAGGGGGGAGCTGATATCAATAAGGACACATAAAGGGAAGCAGGAGAGTAAGGAACGGGAGCGGTTGTTGCAAGAACTTTTGAGGGTGGACAGACAGTATGCGGAAGCACCGGAGGAGGGACTGTATAGGGAAAGGCAAAGGCTGCATGTGGAATTTGACTTGCTGACCACAGGCACTGCAGAGGCACAATGGAGGAAGGCGCAGGGTGTACAGTATGAATATGGAGAGAAGGCGAGCAGATTGCTGGCACACCAATTGAGGAAAAGGGGAGCAGCGAGGGAAATAGGGGGGGTGAGAGACGAAGATGGAGAGACGGAGCGGGGAGCGGAGAGAGTGAATGAAGTGTTCAAGACATTTTATAAAAAATTGTATGAAGCTCAACCCCCGGATGGGAGGGAGAGAATGATGGAGTTTTTGGATCGGCTGGAAATTCCCAAGGTGGAAGAGCAGGAAAGGATGGGATTGGGAGCACAGATCACGGTAGAAGAAGTGGTGAAAGGAATTAGGAACATGCAGACGGGAAAGGCCCCGGGACCGGACGGATTCCCAGTTGAATTTTACAGAAAATATTTGGACTTGCTCGCCCCGCTACTGATGAGGACCTTCAACGAGGCAAAGGAAAGGGGACAACTGCCCCCGACTATGTCAGAAGCAACGATATCGCTTCTTTTAAAGAAGGAAAAGGATCCGCTACAATGCGGGTCCTACAGACCAATCTCCCTCCTCAATGTAGATGCCAAGGTCTTGGCCAAGGTAATGGCAATGAGAATAGAGGAATGTGTCCCGGGGGTGGTTCATGAAGACCAAACTGGGTTTGTGAAGGGGAGACAGCTGAACACGAACATACGGAGGTTGTTAGGCGTAATGATGATGGCCCCACCAGAGGGTGAAACGGAGATAGTAGTGGCGATGGATGCCGAGAAAGCATTTGATAGAGTGGAGTGGGATTATCTGTGGGAGGTGTTGAGGAGATTTGGGTTCGGAGAGGGGTATGTTAGATGGGTGCAGCTGTTGTATAGGGCCCCAGTGGCGAGTGTGGTCACGAATGGACGGGGATCGGCATATTTTCGGCTCCACAGAGGGACAAGGCAGGGATGTCCTCTGTCCCCATTACTGTTTGCACTGGCGATTGAGCCCCTGGCGATAGCGCTGAGAGGTTCCAAGGGATGGAGGGGAATACTTAGGGGAGGAGAAGAACACCGGGTATCTTTATATGCGGATGATCTGCTACTATATGTGGCGGATCCAGCGGAGGGGATGCCAGAAATAATGCGGATACTTGGGGAGTTTGGGGATTTTTCAGGGTATAAATTGAACATGGGAAAGAGTGAGCTGTTTGTGGTGCATCCAGGGGAGCAGAGTAGAGAAATAGAAGACCTACCGTTGAGGAAGGTAACAAGAGACTTTCGTTACCTGGGGATCCAGATAGCTAAGAATTGGGGCACATTGCACAGGCTAAATTTGACGCGGTTGGTGGAACAGATGGAGGAAGATTTCAAGAGATGGGACATGGTAGCATTGTCAATGGCAGGGAGGGTGCAGGCAGTTAAGATGGTGGTCCTCCCGAGATTCCTTTTTGTGTTTCAGTGTCTCCCGGTGGTGATCACGAAGGCTTTTTTCAAAAGGATAGAAAAGAGTATTATGGGTTTTGTTTGGGCCGGGAAGACTCCGAGAGTGAGGAAGGGATTCTTACAGCGTAGTAGGGATAGGGGGGGGCTGGCACTACCGAGCCTAAGTGAGTATTATTGGGCCGCTAATATTTCAATGGTGAGTAAGTGGATGGGAGAGGAGGAAGGAGCGGCGTGGAAGAGATTAGAGAGGGCGTCCTGTAGGGGGACCAGCCTGCAGGCTATGGTGACAGCCCCATTGCCGTTCTCACCAAGGAACTATACCACGAGTCCGGTAGTGGTAGCTACACTGAAGATTTGGGGACAGTGGAGACGACATAGGGGAAAGACCGGAGCACTGGGGGGGTCCCCGATAAGAAACAACCATAGGTTTGCCCCGGGGGGAATGGATGGGGGATATGGAATGTGGCAAAGAGCAGGTATAACGCAATTGAAAGATCTATTTGTGGATGGGAAGTTTGCGAGTCTGGGAGCGCTGACCGAGAAATATGGGTTGCCCCAAGGGAATGCATTCAGGTACATGCAATTGAGGGCTTTTGCGAGGCAGCAGGTGAGGGAATTCCCGCAGCTCCCGACACAAGAGGTGCAGGACAGAGTCATCTCAAAGAAATGGGTGGGGGACGGTAAGGTGTCGGATATATATAGGGAATTGAGAGACGAAGGGGAGACTATGATGGACGAACTAAAAGGGAAATGGGAAGAAGAGCTAGGGGAGGAGATTGAGGAGGGGATGTGGGCAGATGCCCTAAACAGGGTAAACTCGTCGTCCTCGTGCGCCAGGCTAAGCCTGATTCAGTTTAAGGTATTACACAGGGCACATATGACTGGAACACGGCTCAGTAAATTTTTTGGGGTGGAGGATAGGTGTGCGAGGTGCTCGAGAAGCCCAGCGAATCATACCCATATGTTTTGGTCATGCCCGGCACTACAGGGGTTTTGGATGGGGGTGACAAAGGTGCTTTCGAAAGTAGTAGGAGTCCGGGTCGAACCAAGCTGGGGGTTGGCTATATTTGGGGTTGCACAAGAGCCGGGAGTGCAGGAGGCGAAAGAGGCCGATGTTTTGGCCTTTGCGTCCCTAGTAGCCCGGCGCAGAATATTGCTAATGTGGAAAGAAGCCAAGCCCCCGGGGGTGGAGACCTGGATAAATGATATGGCGGGGTTCATAAAGTTAGAGCGGATTAAGTTCGTCCTAAGGGGGTCGGCTCAAGGGTTTACAAGGCGGTGGCAACCGTTCGTCGAATATCTTGCGGAAAGATAGATAGGGGAGAACAAAGAAGGCAGCAGCAGCAGCCCAGAACTTGGGGGGTGGGGGGTGGGGGGGGGGGGTGTGGCCTGAGACAAGGCAGTTGCCAATTAGGGCTAGTTTTTATTTTTGTTATTTAATATTTATTTATTTGTTGTTGTTTTCTTTTGTTCTTGTTTAAATAAAAAAGGTCATTATTATCTGTATTGTTATAATGTTGTGTAAAGGATGCACAATGTACTGTGTTGGTTGACCAAAAATTTTCAATAAAATATTATTTAAAAAAAAAAAAAAAAAAGTGATTTTCTCGGCGAGTTAAGCATTTTGAGTAATTTGCCGATTGGTTTCAGAACGGCTTTCATCAAAATTAACTATTTTTTGCCAGACATTCATTTTGGAAAAAAAGTGATTTTCCGGCGAGTTAAGCATTTTGAGTAATTTGCCGATTGGTTTCAGAACGGCTTGCATCAAAATTAACTCTTTTTGTCAAGCATTCATTGTGGGAATAAAGTGATTTTCTCGGCGCCTTAAGCATTTTGAGTAATTTGCCGATTGGTTTCCGAACGGCTTGCATCAAAATTAAATATTTTTTGCCAGACATTAATTTTGGGAAAAAATTGATTTTCTGTCGAGATAAGCATTTTGAGTGATTTGCCGATCGGTTTCAGAACGGATTGCATCAAAATTAACTATTTTTTGCTTGATATTCATTGTGGAACAAAAGTGATTTTCTCGGCGAGTTAAGCATTTTGAGTAATTTGCCGATTGGTTTCAGAACGGCTTGCATCAAAATTAACAATTTTTTGCCAGACATTCATTTTGGAAAAAAAGTGATTTTCCCGGCGTGTTAAGCATTTTGAGTAATTTGCCGATTGGTTTCCGAACGGCTTGCTTCTAAGTTAACTATTTTTTGCCAGACATTAATTTTGGAAAAAAATTGATTTTCTGGCGAGATAAGCATTTTGAGTGATTTGCCGATCGGTTTCAGAACGGATTGCATCAAAATTAACTATTTTTTGCTTGACATTCATTGTGCAACAAAAGAGATTTTCCCGGCGAGTTAAGCATTTTGAGTAATTTGCCGATTAGTTTTAGAACGGCTTGCATCAAAATTAACTATTTTTTGCCAAACATTCATTTTGGAAAAAAATTGATTTTCTGGCGAGATAAGCATTTTGAGTGATTTGCCGATCGGTTTCAGAACGGATTGCATCAAAATTAACTATTTTTTGCTTGACATTCATTGTGGAACAAAAGTGATTTTCTCGACGAGTTAAGCATTTTCAGTAATTTGCCGATTGGTTTCAGAACGGCTTGCATTGAAATTTACGATTTTTTGCAAGACATTCATTGTGGGAAAAAAGTGATTTTCTCGGCGAGTTAAGCATTTTGTGTTATTTGCCGATTGGTTTCAGAACGGCTTAGATCAAAATTAACTATTTTTTGCCAGACGTTCATTGTGGGAATAAAGTGATTTTCTAGGCGAGTTAAGCATTTTAAGTAATTTGCCGACTGGTTTCCGAACGGCTTGTATCAAAATTAACTATTTTTTGCTTGGCATTCATTGTGGAACAAAAGTGATTTTCTCGGCGAGTTAAGCATTTTGAGTAATTTGCCGATTCGTTTCAGAACGGCTTGCATCAAAATTAACTATTTTTTGCCAGACATTCATTTTGGAAAAAAAGTGATTTTCCCGGCGAGTTAAGCATTTTGAATAATTTGCCGATTGGTTTCAGAACGGCTTGCATCAAAATTAACTAATTTTTGCCAGACATTCATTTTGGAAAAAAGTGATTTTCCCGGCGAGTTAAGCATTTTGAGTAATTTGCCGATTGGCTGCATAACGGCTTGCATCAAAATTAACTCTTTTTTGTCAAGCATTCATTGTGGGAATAAAGTGATTGTCTCGGCGAGTTGAGCATTTTGAGTAATTTGCCGACTCGTTTCAGAACGGTTTGCATCAAAATTATCTCTTTTTTGTCAAGCATTCATTGTGGGAATAAAGTGATTTTCTCGGCGAGATCAGCATTTTTAGTGATTTGCCGATTGGTTTCAGAACGGCTTGCATCAAAATTAACTATTTTTTGCCAGACATTCAATTTGGAAAAAAGTGATTTTCTCGGCGCGTTAAGCATTTTGAGTAATTTGCCGATTGGTTTCAGAACGGCTTGCTTCAAAATTAACTATTTTTTGCCAGACATTCATTTTGGAAAAAAAGTGATTTTTCTCGGCGAGATCAGCATTTTTAGTGATTTGCCGATTGGTTTCAGAACGGCTTGCATCAAAATTAACTATTTTTTGCTTGACATTCATTGTGGAACAAAAGTGATTCTCTCGGCGAGTAAAGCATTTTGAGTAATTTGCCGATTGGTTTCAGAACGGCTTGCATTGAAATTAACTCTTTTTTGTCAAGCATTCATTGTGGGAATAAAGTGATTGTCTCGGCGAGTTAAGCATTTTGAGTAATTTGCCGATTGGTTTCAGAACGGTTTGCATCAAAATTAACTATTTTTTGTCAAGCATTCATTGTGGGAATAAAGTGATTTTCTCCGCGAGTTAAGCATTTTGAGTGATTTGCCGATTGGTTTCAGAACGGCTTGCTTCAAATTTAACTATTTTTGGCGAGTCATTCATTTTGGAAAAAAAGTGATTTTTCTCGGCGAGATAAGCATTTTGAGTTATTTGCCGATTGGTTTCAGAACGGCTTGCATCAAAATTAACTATTTTTTGCTTGACATTCATTGTGGAACAAAAGTGATTTTCACGGCGAGTTAAGCATTTTATGTAATTTGCCGATTGGTTTCAGAACGGTTTGCATCAAAATTAACTATTTTTTGCCAGACATTCAATTTGGAAAAAAGTGATTTTCTCGGCGCATTAAGCATTTTGAGTAATTTGCCGATTGGTTTCAGAACGGCTTGCTTCAAAATTAACTATTTTTTGCCAGACATTCGTTTTGGAAAAAAAGTGATTTTTCTCGGCGAGATAAGCATTTTGAGTTATTTGCCGATTGGTTTCAGAACGGCTTGCATCAAAATTAACTATTTTTTGCTTGACATTCATTGTGGAACAAATGTGATTGTCTCGGCGAGTAAAGCATTTTGAGTAATTTGTCGATTGGTTTCAGAACGGCTTGCATGAAAATTGGCTATTTATTGCCAGACATTCATTGTGGGAATAAGGTGATTTTCTCGGCGAGTTAAGCATTTTCAGTAATTTGCCGATTGGATTCAGAACGGCTTGCATCAAAATTAACTATTTTTTGCCAGACATTCATTTTGGAAAAAAAGTGATTTTCTGGCGAGATAAGCATTTTGAGTGATTTGCCGATCGGTTTCAGAACGGCTTGCATCAAAATTAACTATTTTTTGTCAGACATTCGTTTTGGAAAAAAAGTGATTTACCCGGCGAGTTAAGCATTCTGAGTAATTTGCCGAATGGTTTCAGAACGGCTTGCATCAAAATTAACTATTTTTTGCCAGACATTAATTTTGCGAAAAAATTGATTTTCTGTCGAGATAAGCATTTTGAGTGATTTGCCGATCGGTTTCAGAACGGATTGCATCAAAACTAACTATTTTTTGCTTGACATTCATTGTGGAACAAAAGTGATTTTCTCGGCGCCTTAAGCATTTTGAGTAATTTGCCGATTGGTTTCAGAACGGCTTGCTTCAAAATTAACTATTTTTTGCCAGACATTCATTTTGGAAAAAAAGTGATTTTTCTCGGCGAGATAAGCATTTTGAGTTATTTGCCGATTGGTTTCAGAACGGCTTGCATCAAAATTAACTATTTTTTGCCAGACATTCATTTTGGAAAAAAGTGATTTTCCCGGCGAGTTAAGCATTTTGAGTGATTTGCCGCCTGGTTTCAGAACGGCTTGTATCAAAATTAACTATTTTTAGCCAGACATTCATTTTGGAAAAAAAGTGATTTACCCGGCGAATTCAGCATTTTGAGTAATTTGCCGATTGGTTTCAGAACGGCTTGCATCAAAATTAACTATTTTTTGCCAGACATTCATTTTGGAAAAAAATTGATTTTCTGGCGAGATGAGCATTTTGAGTGATTTGCCGATCGGTTTCAGAACGGATTGCACCAAAATTAACTATTTTTTGCTTGATATTCATTGTGGAACAAAAGTGATTTTCTCGGCGAGTTAAGCATTTTAGGTAATTTGCCGATTGGTTTCAGAACGGCTTTCATCAAAATTAACTATTTTTTGCCAGACATTCATTTTGGAAAAAAAGTGATTTTTCCCTGCGAGTTAAGCATTTTGAGTAATTTGCCGATTGGTTTCAGAACGGCTTGCATCAAAATAACTATTTTTTGCCAGATATTCATTTTGGAAAAAAAGTGATTTTCCCGGCGAGTTAAGTATTTTGAGTAATTTGTCGATTGGTTTCAGAACGGCTTGCTTCAAAATTAACTCTGTTTTGTCAAGCATTCATTGTGGGAATAAAGTGATTGTCTCGGCGAGTTAAGCATTTTGAGTAATTTGCCGATTGGTTTCAGAACGGTTTGCATCAAAATTAACTATTTTTTGCCAGACATTCATTTTGGAAAAATGTGATTTTCCCGGCGAGTTAAGCATTTTGAGTAATTTGCCGCCTGGTTTCAGAACGGCTTGCATCAAAATTAACTATTTTTTGCCAGACATTCATTTTGGAAAAAAAGTGATTTTTCTCGGCGAGATAAGCATTTTGAGTTATTTGCCGATTGGTTTCAGAACGGATTGCATCAAAATTAACTATTTTTTGCTTGACATTCATTGTGGAACAAAAGTGATTTTCACGGCGAGTTAAGCATTTTGAGTAATTTGCCGATTGGTTTCAGAACGGTTTGCATCAAAATTAACTATTTTTTGTCAAGCATTCGTTGTGGGAATAAAGTGATTTTCTCGGCGCCTTAAGCATTTTGAGTAATTTGCCGATTGGTTTCAGAACGGCTTGCTTCAAAATTAACTATTTTTTGACAGACATTCATTTTGGAAAAAAAGTGATTTTTCTCGGCGAGATAAGCATTTTGAGTTATTTGCCGATTGGTTTCAGAACGGCTTGCATCAAAATTAACTATTTTTTGCCAGACATTCATTGTGGGAATAAGGTGATTTTATCGGCGAGTTAAGCATTTTCAGTAATTTGCCGATTGGTTTCAGAACGGCTTGCATCAAAATTAACTATTTTTTGCCAGACATTCATTTTGGAAAAAAATTGATTTTCTGGCGAGATAAGCATTGTGAGTGATTTGCCGAATGGTTTCAGAACGGATTGCATCAAAATTAACTATTTTTTGCTTGACATTCATTGTGGAACAAAAGTGATTTTCACGGCGAGTTAAGCATTTTGAGTAATTTGCCGATTGGTTTCAGAACGGTTTGCATCAAAATTAACTATTTTTTGTCAAGCATTCGTTTTGGGAATAAAGTGATTTTCTCGGCGCCTTAAGCATTTTGAGTAATTTGCCGATTGGTTTCAGAACGGCTTGCTTCAAAATTAACTATTTTTTGCCAGACATTCATTTTGGAAAAAAAGTGATTTTTCTCGGCGAGATAAGCATTTTGAGTTATTTGCCGATTGGTTTCAGAACGGCTTGCATCAAAATTAACTATTTTTTGCCAGACATTCATTGTGGGAATAAGGTGATTTTATCGGCGAGTTAAGCATTTTCAGTAATTTGCCGATTGGTTTCAGAACGGCTTGCATCAAAATTAACTATTTTTTGCCAGACATTCATTTTGTAAAAAAGTGATTTTCCCGGCGAGTTAAGCATTTTGAGTGATTTGCCGATCGGTTTCAGAACGGATTGCACCAGGATTGCGCCTGGTTTCAGAACGGCTTGTATAAAAATTAACTATTTTTAGCCAGACATTCATTTTGGAAAAAAAGTAATTTACCCGGCGAGTTCAGCATTTTGAGTAATTTGCCGATTGGTTTCAGAACGGCTAGCATCAAAACTAACTATTTTTTGCCAGACATTCATTTTGGAAAAAAATTGATTTTCTGGCGAGATAAGCATTTTGAGTGATTTGCCGATCGGTTTCAGAACGGATTGCACGAAAATTAACTATTTTTTGCTTGACATTCATTGTGGAACAAAAGTGATTTTCTCGGCGAGTTAAGCATTTTGAGTAATTTGCCGATTGGTTTCAGAACGGCTTTCATCAAAATTAACTATTTTTTGCCAGACATTCATTTTGGAAAAAAAGTGATTTTTCTCGGCGAGATAAGCATTTTGAGTTATTTGCCGATTGGTTTCAGAACGGATTGCATCAAAATTAACTTTTTTGCTTGACATTCATTGTGGAACAAAAGTGATTTTCACGGCGAGTGAAGCATTTTGAGTAATTTGCCGATTGGTTTCAGAACGGTTTGCATCAAAATTAACTATTTTTTGTCAAGCATTCGTTGTGGGAATAAAGTGATTTTCTCGGCGCCTTAAGCATTTTGAGTAATTTGCCGATTGGTTTCAGAACGGCTTGCTTCAAAATTAACTATTTTTTGACAGACATTCATTTTGGAAAAAAAGTGATTTTTCTCGGCGAGATAAGCATTTTGAGTTATTTGCCGATTGGTTTCAGAACGGCTTGCATCAAAATTAACTATTTTTTGCCAGACATTCATTGTGGGAATAAGGTGATTTTATCGGCGAGTTAAGCATTTTCAGTAATTTGCCGATTGGTTTCAGAACGGCTTGCATCAAAATTAACTATTTTTTGCCAGACATTCATTTTGGAAAAAAAATGATTTTCTGGCGAGATAAGCATTGTGAGTGATTTGCCGAATGGTTTCAGAACGGATTGCATCAAAATTAACTATTTTTTGCTTGACATTCATTGTGGAACAAAAGTGATTTTCACGGCGAGTTAAGCATTTGAGTAATTTGCCGATTGGTTTCAGAACGGTTTGCATCAAAATTAACTATTTTTTGTCAAGCATTCGTTTTGGGAATAAAGTGATTTTCTCGGCGCCTAAAGCATTTTGAGTAATTTGCCGATTGGTTTCAGAACGGCTTGCTTCAAAATTAACTATTTTTTGCCAGACATTCATTTTGGAAAAAAAGTGATTTTTCTCGGCGAGATAAGCATTTTGAGTTATTTGCCGATTGGTTTCAGAACGGCTTGCATCAAAATTAACTATTTTTTGCCAGACATTCATTGTGGGAATAAGGTGATTTTATCGGCGAGTTAAGCATTTTCAGTAATTTGCCGATTGGTTTCAGAACGGCTTGCATCAAAATTAACTATTTTTTGCCAGACATTCATTTTGTAAAAAAGTGATTTTCCCGGCGAGTTAAGCATTTTGAGTGATTTGCCGATCGGTTTCAGAACGGATTGCACCAGGATTGCGCCTGGTTTCAGAACGGCTTGTATAAAAATTAACTATTTTTAGCCAGACATTCATTTTGGAAAAAAAGTAATTTACCCGGCGAGTGCAGCATTTTGAGTAATTTGCCGATTGGTTTCAGAACGGCTAGCATCAAAACTAACTATTTTTTGCCAGACATTCATTTTGGAAAAAAATTGATTTTCTGGCGAGATAAGCATTTTGAGTGATTTGCCGATCGGTTTCAGAACGGATTGCACCAAAATTAACTATTTTTTGCTTGACATTCATTGTGGAACAAAAGTGATTTTCTCGGCGAGTTAAGCATTTTGAGTAATTTGCCGATTGGTTTCAGAACGGCTTTCATCAAAATTAACTATTTTTTGCCAGACATTCATTTTGGAAAAAAAGTGATTTTTCCCGGCGAGTTAAGCATTTTGAGTAATTTGCCGATTGGTTTCAGAACGGCTTGCGTCAGATTAACTATTTTTTGCCAGACATTCATTTTGGAAAAAAAGTGATTTTCCCGGCGAGTTAAGCATTTTGAGTAATTTGCCGATTGGTTTCAGAACGGCTTGCATCAAAATTAACTCTTTTTGTCAAGCATTCATTGTGGGAATAAAGTGATTTTCTCGGCGCCTTAAGCATTTTGAGTAATTTGCCGATTGGTTTCAGAACGGCTTGCATCAAAATTAAATATTTTTTGCCAGACATTAATTTTGGGAAAAAATTGATTTTCTGTCGAGATAAGCATTTTGAGTGATTTGCCGATCGGTTTCAGAACGGATTGCATCAAAATTAACTATTTTTTGCTTGATATTCATTGTGGAACAAAAGTGATTTTCTCGGCGCCTTAAGCATTTTGAGTAATTTGCCGATTGGTTTCAGAACGGCTTGCTTCAAAATTAACTATTTTTTGCCAGACATTCATTTTGGAAAAAAAGTGATTTTCCCGGCGAGTTAAGCATTTTGAGTTATTTGCCGATTGGTTTCAGAACGGCTTGCATCAAAATTAACTATTTTTTGCCAGACATTCATTGTGGGAATAAAGTGATTTTATCGGCGAGTTAAGCATTTTCAGTAATTTGCTGATTGGTTTCAGAACGGCTTGCATCAAAGTTAACTATTTTTTGCCAGACATTCATTTTGGAAAAAAGTGATTTTCCCGGCGAGTTAAGCATTTTGAGTGATTTGCCGCCTGGTTTCAGAACGGCTTGCATCAAAATTAACTATTTTTTGCCAGACATTCATTTTGGAAAAAAATTGATTTTCTGGCGAGATAAGCATTTTGAGTGATTTGCCGATCGGTTTCAGAACGGATTGCACCAACATTAATTATTTTTTGCTTGACATTCATTTTGGAAAAAAAGTGATTTTTCCCGGCGAGTTAAGCCTTTTGAGTAATTTGCCGATTGGTTTCAGAACGGCTTGCGTCAGATTAACTATTTTTTGCCAGACATTCATTTTGGAAAAAAAGTGATTTTCCCGGCGAGTTAAGCATTTTGAGTAATTTGCCGATTGGTTTCAGAACGGCTTGCATCAAAATTAACTCTTTTTGTCAAGCATTCATTGTGGGAATAAAGTGATTTTCTCGGCGCCTTAAGCATTTTGAGTAATTTGCCGATTGGTTTCAGAACGGATTGCATCAAAATTAACTATTTTTTGCTTGACATTCAATTTGGAAAAAAGTGATTTTCTCGGCGCGTTAAGCATTTTGAGTAATTTGCCGATTGGTTTCAGAACGGCTTTCATCAAAATTAACTATTTTTTGCCAGACATTCATTTTGGAAAAAAAGTGATTTTTCCCGGCGAGTTAAGCATTTTGAGTAATTTGCCGATTGGTTTCAGAACGGCTTGCGTCAGATTAACTATTTTTTGCCAGACATTCATTTTGGAAAAAAGTGATTTTCCCGGCGAGTTAAGCATTTTGAGTAATTTGCCGTTTGGTTTTAGAACGGCTTGCATCAAAATTAACTATTTTTTGCCAGACATTAATTTTGGGAAAAAATTGATTTTCTGTCGAGATAAGCATTTTGAGTGATTTGCCGATCGGTTTCAGAACGGATTGCATCAAAATTAACTATTTTTTGCTTGACATTCATTGTGGAACAAAAGTGATTTTCTCGGCGCCTTCAGCATTTTGAGTAATTTGCCGATTGGTTTCAGAACGGCTTGCTTCAAAATTAACTATTTTTTGCCAGACATTCATTTTGGAAAAAAAGTGATTTTTCTCGGCGAGATAAGCATTTTGAGTTATTTGCCGATTGGTTTCAGAACGGCTTGCATCAAAATTAACTATTTTTTGCCAGACATTAATTGTGGGAATAAAGTGATTTTATCGGCGAGTTAAGCATTTTCAGTAATTTGCTGATTGGTTTCAGAACGGCTTGCATCAAAATTAACTATTTTTTGCCAGACATTCATTTTGGAAAAAAGTGATTTTCCCGGCGAGTTAAGCATTTTGAGTGATTTGCCGCCTGGTTTCAGAACGGCTTGTATCAAAATTAACTATTTTTAGCCAGACATTCATTTTGGAAAAAAAGTGATTTACCCGGCGAGTTCAGCATTTTGAGTAATTTGCCGATTGGTTTCAGAACGGTTTGCATCAAAATTAACTATTTTTTGCCAGACATTCATTTTGGAAAAAAATTGATTTTCTGGCGAGATAAGCATTTTGAGTGATTTGCCGATCGGTTTCAGAACGGATTGCACCAAAATTAACTATTTTTTTCTTGACATTCATTGTGGAACAAAAGTGATTTTCTAGGCGAGTTAAGCATTTTGAGTAATTTGCCGATTGGTTTCAGAACGGCTTTCATCAAAATTAACTATTTTTTGCCAGACATTCATTTTGGAAAAAAAGTGATTTTTCCCGGCGAGTTAAGCATTTTGAGTAATTTGCCGATTGGTTTCAGAACGGCTTGCGTCAGATTAACTATTTTTTGCCAGACATTCATTTTGGAAAAAAAGTGATTTTCCCGGCGAGTTAAGCATTTTGAGTAATTTGCCGATTGGTTTCAGAACGGCTTGCATCAAAATTAACTCTTTTTGTCAAGCATTCATTGTGGGAATAAAGTGATTTTCTCGGCGCCTTAAGCATTTTGAGTAATTTGCCGATTGGTTTCAGAACGGCTTGCATCAAAATTAACTATTTTTTGCCAGACATTAATTTTGGGAAAAATTTGATTTTCTGTCGAGATAAGCATTTTGAGTGATTTGCCGATCGGTTTCAGAACGGATTGCATCAAAATTAACTATTTTTTGCTTGACATTCATTGTGGAACAAAAGAGATTTTCCCGGCGAGTTAAGCATTTTGAGTAATTTGCCGATTGGTTTCAGAACGGCTTGCTTCAAAATAAACTATTTTTTGCCAGACATTCCTTTTGGAAAAAAAGTGATTTTTCTCGACGAGATAAGCATTTTGAGATATTTGCCGATTGGTTTCAGAACGGCTTGCATCAAAATTAACTATTTTTTGCTTGACATTCATTGTGGAACAAAAGTGATTTTCTGGCGAGATAAGCATTTTGAGTGATTTGCCGATCGGTTTCAGAACGGCTTGCTTCAAAATTAACTATTTTTTGCCAGACATTCATTTTGGAAAAAAGTGATATTCTCGGCGCGTTAAGCATTTTGAGTAATTTGCCGATTGGTTTCAGAACGGCTTGCTTCAAAATAAACTATTTTTTGCCAGACATTCGTTTTGGAAAAAAAGTGATTTTTCTCGACGAGATAAGCATTTTGAGTTATTTGCCGATTGGTTTCAGAACGGCTTGCGTCAGATTAACTATTTTTTGCAAGACATTCATTATGGAAAAAAAGTGATTTTCCCGGCGAGTTAAGCATTTTGAGTAATTTGCCGATTGGTTTCAGAACGGCTTGCATCAAAATTAACTCTTTTTGTCAAGCATTCATTGTGGGAATAAAGTGATTTTCTCGGCGCCTTAAGCATTTTGAGTAATTTGCCGATTGGTTTCAGAACGGCTTGCATCAAAATTAACTATTTTTTGCCAGACATTAATTTTGGGAAAAATTTGATTTTCTGTCGAGATAAGCATTTTGAGTGATTTGCCGATCGGTTTCAGAACGGATTGCATCAAAATTAACTATTTTTTGCTTGACATTCATTGTGGAACAAAAGAGATTTTCCCGGCGAGTTAAGCATTTTGAGTAATTTGCCGATTGGTTTCAGAACGGCTTGCTTCAAAATAAACTATTTTTTGCCAGACATTCCTTTTGGAAAAAAAGTGATTTTTCTCGACGAGATAAGCATTTTGAGATATTTGCCGATTGGTTTCAGAACGGCTTGCATCAAAATTAACTATTTTTTGCTTGACATTCATTGTGGAACAAAAGTGATTTTCTGGCGAGATAAGCATTTTGAGTGATTTGCCGATCGGTTTCAGAACGGCTTGCTTCAAAATTAACTATTTTTTGCCAGACATTCATTTTGGAAAAGAAGTGATATTCCCGGCGAGTTAAGCATTTTGAGTAATTTGCCGATTGGTTTCAGAACGGCTTGCATCAAAATTAACTATTTTTTGCCAGACATTCAATTTGGAAAAAAGCGATATTCTCGGCGCGTTAAGCATTTTGAGTAATTTGCCGATTGGTTTCAGAACGGCTTGCTTCAAAATAAACTATTTTTTGCCAGACATTCGTTTTGGAAAAAAAGTGATTTTTCTCGACGAGATAAGCATTTTGAGTTATTTGCCGATTGGTTTCAGAACGGCTTGCATCAAAATTAACTATTTTTTGCTTGACATTCATTGTGGAACAAAAGTGATTTTCTGGCGAGATAAGCACTTTGAGTGATTTGCCGATCGGGTTCAGAACGGATTGCATCAAAATTAACTATTTTTTGCTTGACATTCATTGTGGAACAAAAGAGATTTTCCCGGCGAGTTAAACATTTTGAGTAATTTGCCGATTAGCTTCAGAACGGCTTGCATCAAAATTAACTATTTTTTGCCAGACATTCATTTTTAAAAAAAAGTGATTTTCCCGGCGAGTTAAGCATTTTGAGTAATTTGTCGATTGGTTTCAGAACGGCTTGCATCAAAATTAACTCTTTTTTGTCAAGCATTCATTGTGGGAATAAAGTGATTGTCTCGGCGAGTTAAGCATTTTGAGTAATTTGCCGATTGGTTTCAGAACGGTTTGCATCAAAATTAACTATTTTTTGTCAAGCATTCATTGTGGGAATAAAGCGATTTTCTCCGCGAGTTAAGCATTTTGAGTGATTTGCCGATTGGTTTCAGAACGGCTTGCTTCAAATTTAACTATTCTTGGCGAGTCATTCATTTTGGAAAAAACGTGATATTCTCGGCGAGATAAGCATTTTGAGTGATTTGCCGATTGGTTTCAGAACGGCTTGCGTCAGATTAACTATTTTTTGCCAGACATTCATTTTGGAAAAAAGTGATTTTCCCGGCGAGTTAAGCATTTTGAGTAATTTGCCGTTTGGTTGTAGAACGGCTTGCATCAAAATTAACTATTTTTTGCCAGACATTAATTTTGGGAAAAAATTGATTTTCTCGGCGCCTTCAGCTTTTTGAGTAATTTGCCGATTGGTTTCAGAACGGCTTGCTTCAAAATTAACTATTTTTTGCCAGACATTCATTTTGGAAAAAAAGTGATTTTTCTCGGCGAGATAAGCATTTTGAGTTATTTGCCGATTGGTTTCAGAACGGCTTGCATCAAAATTAACTATTTTTTGCCAGACATTAATTGTGGGAATAAAGTGATTTTATCGGCGAGTTAAGCATTTTCAGTAATTTGCTGATTGGTTTCAGAACGGCTTGCATCAAAATTAACTATTTTTTGCCAGACATTCATTTTGGAAAAAAGTGATTTTCCCGGCGAGTTAAGCATTTTGAGTGATTTGCCGCCTGGTTTCAGAACGGCTTGTATCAAAATTAACTATTTTTAGCCAGACATTCATTTTGGAAAAAAAGTGATTTACCCGGCGAGTTCAGCATTTTGAGTAATTTGCCGATTGGTTTCAGAACGGTTTGCATCAAAATTAACTATTTTTTGCCAGACATTCATTTTGGAAAAAAATTGATTTTCTGGCGAGATAAGCATTTTGAGTGATTTGCCGATCGGTTTCAGAACGGATTGCACCAAAATTAACTATTTTTTGCTTGACATTCATTGTGGAACAAAAGTGATTTTCTAGGCGGGTTAAGCATTTTGAGTAATTTGCCGATTGGTTTCAGAACGGCTTTCATCAAAATTAACTATTTTTTGCCAGACATTCATTTTGGAAAAAAAGTGATTTTTCCCGGCGAGTTAAGCATTTTGAGTAATTTGCCGATTGGTTTCAGAACGGCTTGCGTCAGATTAACTATTTTTTGCCAGACATTCATTTTGGAAAAAAGTGATTTTCCCGGCGAGTTAAGCATTTTGAGTAATTTGCCGATTGGTTTCAGAACGGCTTGCATCAAAATTAACTCTTTTTGTCAAGCATTCATTGTGGGAATAAAGTGATTTTCTCGGCGCCTTAAGCATTTTGAGTAATTTGCCGATTGGTTTCAGAACGGCTTGCATCAAAATTAACTATTTTTTGCCAGACATTAATTTTGGGAAAAATTTGATTTTCTGTCGAGATAAGCATTTTGAGTGATTTGCCGATCGGTTTCAGAACGGATTGCATCAAAATTAACTATTTTTTGCTTGACATTCATTGTGGAACAAAAGAGATTTTCCCGGCGAGTTAAGCATTTTGAGTAATTTGCCGATTGGTTTCAGAACGGCTTGCTTCAAAATAAACTATTTTTTGCCAGACATTCCTTTTGGAAAAAAAGTGATTTTTCTCGACGAGATAAGCATTTTGAGATATTTGCCGATTGGTTTCAGAACGGCTTGCATCAAAATTAACTATTTTTTGCTTGACATTCATTGTGGAACAAAAGTGATTTTCTGGCGAGATAAGCATTTTGAGTGATTTGCCGATCGGTTTCAGAACGGCTTGCTTCAAAATTAACTATTTTTTGCCAGACATTCATTTTGGAAAAAAGTGATATTCTCGGCGCGTTAAGCATTTTGAGTAATTTGCCGATTGGTTTCAGAACGGCTTGCTTCAAAATAAACTATTTTTTGCCAGACATTCGTTTTGGAAAAAAAGTGATTTTTCTCGACGAGATAAGCATTTTGAGTTATTTGCCGATTGGTTTCAGAACGGCTTGCGTCAGATTAACTATTTTTTGCAAGACATTCATTTTGGAAAAAAAGTGATTTTCCCGGCGAGTTAAGCATTTTGAGTAATTTGCCGATTGGTTTCAGAACGGCTTGCATCAAAATTAACTCTTTTTGTCAAGCATTCATTGTGGGAATAAAGTGATTTTCTCGGCGCCTTAAGCATTTTGAGTAATTTGCCGATTGGTTTCAGAACGGCTTGCATCAAAATTAACTATTTTTTGCCAGACATTAATTTTGGGAAAAATTTGATTTTCTGTCGAGATAAGCATTTTGAGTGATTTGCCGATCGGTTTCAGAACGGATTGCATCAAAATTAACTATTTTTTGCTTGACATTCATTGTGGAACAAAAGAGATTTTCCCGGCGAGTTAAGCATTTTGAGTAATTTGCCGATTGGTTTCAGAACGGCTTGCTTCAAAATAAACTATTTTTTGCCAGACATTCCTTTTGGAAAAAAAGTGATTTTTCTCGACGAGATAAGCATTTTGAGATATTTGCCGATTGGTTTCAGAACGGCTTGCATCAAAATTAACTATTTTTTGCTTGACATTCATTGTGGAACAAAAGTGATTTTCTGGCGAGATAAGCATTTTGAGTGATTTGCCGATCGGTTTCAGAACGGCTTGCTTCAAAATTAACTATTTTTTGCCAGACATTCATTTTGGAAAAGAAGTGATTTTCCCGGCGAGTTAAGCATTTTGAGTAATTTGCCGATTGGTTTCAGAACGGCTTGCATCAAAATTAACTATTTTTTGCCAGACATTCAATTTGGAAAAAAGCGATATTCTCGGCGCGTTAAGCATTTTGAGTAATTTGCCGATTGGTTTCAGAACGGCTTGCTTCAAAATAAACTATTTTTTGCCAGACATTCGTTTTGGAAAAAAAGTGATTTTTCTCGACGAGATAAGCATTTTGAGTTATTTGCCGATTGGTTTCAGAACGGCTTGCATCAAAATTAACTATTTTTTGCTTGACATTCATTGTGGAACAAAAGTGATTTTCTGGCGAGATAAGCACTTTGAGTGATTTGCCGATCGGGTTCAGAACGGATTGCATCAAAATTAACTATTTTTTGCTTGACATTCATTGTGGAACAAAAGAGATTTTCCCGGCGAGTTAAACATTTTGAGTAATTTGCCGATTAGCTTCAGAACGGCTTGCATCAAAATTAACTATTTTTTGCCAGACATTCATTTTTAAAAAAAAGTGATTTTCCCGGCGAGTTAAGCATTTTGAGTAATTTGTCGATTGGTTTCAGAACGGCTTGCATCAAAATTAACTCTTTTTTGTCAAGCATTCATTGTGGGAATAAAGTGATTGTCTCGGCGAGTTAAGCATTTTGAGTAATTTGCCGATTGGTTTCAGAACGGCTTGCATCAAAATTAACTATTTTTTGCCAGACATTCATTGTGGGAATAAAGTGATTTTATCGGCGAGTTAAGCATTTTCAGTAATTTGCTGATTGGTTTCAGAACGGCTTGCATCAAAATTAACTATTTTTTGCCAGACATTCATTTTGGAAAAAAGTGATTTTCCCGGCGAGTTAAGCATTTTGAGTGATTTGCCGCCTGGTTTCAGAACGGCTTGTATCAAAATTAACTATTTTTAGCCAGACATTCATTTTGGAAAAAAAGTGATTTACCCGGCGAGTTCAGCATTTTGAGTAATTTGCCGATTGGTTTCAGAACGGTTTGCATCAAAATTAACTATTTTTTGCCAGACATTCATTTTGGAAAAAAATTGATTTTCTGGCGAGATAAGCATTTTGAGTGATTTGCCGATCGGTTTCAGAACGGATTGCACCAAAATTAACTATTTTTTGCTTGACATTCATTGTGGAACAAAAGTGATTTTCTAGGCGAGTTAAGCATTTTGAGTAATTTGCCGATTGGTTTCAGAACGGCTTTCATCAAAATTAACTATTTTTTGCCAGACATTCATTTTGGAAAAAAAGTGATTTTTCCCGGCGAGTTAAGCATTTTGAGTAATTTGCCGATTGGTTTCAGAACGGCTTGCGTCAGATTAACTATTTTTTGCCAGACATTCATTTTGGAAAAAAAGTGATTTTCCCGGCGAGTTAAGCATTTTGAGTAATTTGCCGATTGGTTTCAGAACGGCTTGCATCAAAATTAACTCTTTTTGTCAAGCATTCATTGTGGGAATAAAGTGATTTTCTCGGCGCCTTAAGCATTTTGAGTAATTTGCCGATTGGTTTCAGAACGGCTTGCATCAAAATTAACTATTTTTTGCCAGACATTAATTTTGGGAAAAATTTGATTTTCTGTCGAGATAAGCATTTTGAGTGATTTGCCGATCGGTTTCAGAACGGATTGCATCAAAATTAACTATTTTTTGCTTGACATTCATTGTGGAACAAAAGAGATTTTCCCGGCGAGTTAAGCATTTTGAGTAATTTGCCGATTGGTTTCAGAACGGCTTGCTTCAAAATAAACTATTTTTTGCCAGACATTCCTTTTGGAAAAAAAGTGATTTTTCTCGACGAGATAAGCATTTTGAGATATTTGCCGATTGGTTTCAGAACGGCTTGCATCAAAATTAACTATTTTTTGCTTGACATTCATTGTGGAACAAAAGTGATTTTCTGGCGAGATAAGCATTTTGAGTGATTTGCCGATCGGTTTCAGAACGGCTTGCTTCAAAATTAACTATTTTTTGCCAGACATTCATTTTGGAAAAAAGTGATATTCTCGGCGCGTTAAGCATTTTGAGTAATTTGCCGATTGGTTTCAGAACGGCTTGCTTCAAAATAAACTATTTTTTGCCAGACATTCGTTTTGGAAAAAAAGTGATTTTTCTCGACGAGATAAGCATTTTGAGTTATTTGCCGATTGGTTTCAGAACGGCTTGCGTCAGATTAACTATTTTTTGCAAGACATTCATTATGGAAAAAAAGTGATTTTCCCGGCGAGTTAAGCATTTTGAGTAATTTGCCGATTGGTTTCAGAACGGCTTGCATCAAAATTAACTCTTTTTGTCAAGCATTCATTGTGGGAATAAAGTGATTTTCTCGGCGCCTTAAGCATTTTGAGTAATTTGCCGATTGGTTTCAGAACGGCTTGCATCAAAATTAACTATTTTTTGCCAGACATTAATTTTGGGAAAAATTTGATTTTCTGTCGAGATAAGCATTTTGAGTGATTTGCCGATCGGTTTCAGAACGGATTGCATCAAAATTAACTATTTTTTGCTTGACATTCATTGTGGAACAAAAGAGATTTTCCCGGCGAGTTAAGCATTTTGAGTAATTTGCCGATTGGTTTCAGAACGGCTTGCTTCAAAATAAACTATTTTTTGCCAGACATTCCTTTTGGAAAAAAAGTGATTTTTCTCGACGAGATAAGCATTTTGAGATATTTGCCGATTGGTTTCAGAACGGCTTGCATCAAAATTAACTATTTTTTGCTTGACATTCATTGTGGAACAAAAGTGATTTTCTGGCGAGATAAGCATTTTGAGTGATTTGCCGATCGGTTTCAGAACGGCTTGCTTCAAAATTAACTATTTTTTGCCAGACATTCATTTTGGAAAAGAAGTGATATTCCCGGCGAGTTAAGCATTTTGAGTAATTTGCCGATTGGTTTCAGAACGGCTTGCATCAAAATTAACTATTTTTTGCCAGACATTCAATTTGGAAAAAAGCGATATTCTCGGCGCGTTAAGCATTTTGAGTAATTTGCCGATTGGTTTCAGAACGGCTTGCTTCAAAATAAACTATTTTTTGCCAGACATTCGTTTTGGAAAAAAAGTGATTTTTCTCGACGAGATAAGCATTTTGAGTTATTTGCCGATTGGTTTCAGAACGGCTTGCATCAAAATTAACTATTTTTTGCTTGACATTCATTGTGGAACAAAAGTGATTTTCTGGCGAGATAAGCACTTTGAGTGATTTGCCGATCGGGTTCAGAACGGATTGCATCAAAATTAACTATTTTTTGCTTGACATTCATTGTGGAACAAAAGAGATTTTCCCGGCGAGTTAAACATTTTGAGTAATTTGCCGATTAGCTTCAGAACGGCTTGCATCAAAATTAACTATTTTTTGCCAGACATTCATTTTTAAAAAAAAGTGATTTTCCCGGCGAGTTAAGCATTTTGAGTAATTTGTCGATTGGTTTCAGAACGGCTTGCATCAAAATTAACTCTTTTTTGTCAAGCATTCATTGTGGGAATAAAGTGATTGTCTCGGCGAGTTAAGCATTTTGAGTAATTTGCCGATTGGTTTCAGAACGGTTTGCATCAAAATTAACTATTTTTTGTCAAGCATTCATTGTGGGAATAAAGCGATTTTCTCCGCGAGTTAAGCATTTTGAGTGATTTGCCGATTGGTTTCAGAACGGCTTGCTTCAAATTTAACTATTCTTGGCGAGTCATTCATTTTGGAAAAAACGTGATATTCTCGGCGAGATAAGCATTTTGAGTGATTTGCCGATTGGTTTCAGAACGGCTTGCGTCAGATTAACTATTTTTTGCCAGACATTCATTTTGGAAAAAAGTGATTTTCCCGGCGAGTTAAGCATTTTGAGTAATTTGCCGTTTGGTTGTAGAACGGCTTGCATCAAAAGTAACTATTTTTTGCCAGACATTAATTTTGGGAAAAAATTGATTTTCTCGGCGCCTTCAGCTTTTTGAGTAATTTGCCGATTGGTTTCAGAACGGCTTGCTTCAAAATTAACTATTTTTTGCCAGACATTCATTTTGGAAAAAAAGTGATTTTTCTCGGCGAGATAAGCATTTTGAGTTATTTGCCGATTGGTTTCAGAACGGCTTGCATCAAAATTAACTATTTTTTGCCAGACATTAATTGTGGGAATAAAGTGATTTTATCGGCGAGTTAAGCATTTTCAGTAATTTGCTGATTGGTTTCAGAACGGCTTGCATCAAAATTAACTATTTTTTGCCAGACATTCATTTTGGAAAAAAGTGATTTTCCCGGCGAGTTAAGCATTTTGAGTGATTTGCCGCCTGGTTTCAGAACGGCTTGTATCAAAATTAACTATTTTTAGCCAGACATTCATTTTGGAAAAAAAGTGATTTACCCGGCGAGTTCAGCATTTTGAGTAATTTGCCGATTGGTTTCAGAACGGTTTGCATCAAAATTAACTATTTTTTGCCAGACATTCATTTTGGAAAAAAATTGATTTTCTGGCGAGATAAGCATTTTGAGTGATTTGCCGATCGGTTTCAGAACGGATTGCACCAAAATTAACTATTTTTTGCTTGACATTCATTGTGGAACAAAAGTGATTTTCTAGGCGGGTTAAGCATTTTGAGTAATTTGCCGATTGGTTTCAGAACGGCTTTCATCAAAATTAACTATTTTTTGCCAGACATTCATTTTGGAAAAAAAGTGATTTTTCCCGGCGAGTTAAGCATTTTGAGTAATTTGCCGATTGGTTTCAGAACGGCTTGCGTCAGATTAACTATTTTTTGCCAGACATTCATTTTGGAAAAAAAGTGATTTTCCCGGCGAGTTAAGCATTTTGAGTAATTTGCCGATTGGTTTCAGAACGGCTTGCATCAAAATTAACTCTTTTTGTCAAGCATTCATTGTGGGAATAAAGTGATTTTCTCGGCGCCTTAAGCATTTTGAGTAATTTGCCGATTGGTTTCAGAACGGCTTGCATCAAAATTAACTATTTTTTGCCAGACATTAATTTTGGGAAAAATTTGATTTTCTGTCGAGATAAGCATTTTGAGTGATTTGCCGATCGGTTTCAGAACGGATTGCATCAAAATTAACTATTTTTTGCTTGACATTCATTGTGGAACAAAAGAGATTTTCCCGGCGAGTTAAGCATTTTGAGTAATTTGCCGATTGGTTTCAGAACGGCTTGCTTCAAAATAAACTATTTTTTGCCAGACATTCCTTTTGGAAAAAAAGTGATTTTTCTCGACGAGATAAGCATTTTGAGATATTTGCCGATTGGTTTCAGAACGGCTTGCATCAAAATTAACTATTTTTTGCTTGACATTCATTGTGGAACAAAAGTGATTTTCTGGCGAGATAAGCATTTTGAGTGATTTGCCGATCGGTTTCAGAACGGCTTGCTTCAAAATTAACTATTTTTTGCCAGACATTCATTTTGGAAAAAAGTGATATTCTCGGCGCGTTAAGCATTTTGAGTAATTTGCCGATTGGTTTCAGAACGGCTTGCTTCAAAATAAACTATTTTTTGCCAGACATTCGTTTTGGAAAAAAAGTGATTTTTCTCGACGAGATAAGCATTTTGAGTTATTTGCCGATTGGTTTCAGAACGGCTTGCGTCAGATTAACTATTTTTTGCAAGACATTCATTTTGGAAAAAAAGTGATTTTCCCGGCGAGTTAAGCATTTTGAGTAATTTGCCGATTGGTTTCAGAACGGCTTGCATCAAAATTAACTCTTTTTGTCAAGCATTCATTGTGGGAATAAAGTGATTTTCTCGGCGCCTTAAGCATTTTGAGTAATTTGCCGATTGGTTTCAGAACGGCTTGCATCAAAATTAACTATTTTTTGCCAGACATTAATTTTGGGAAAAATTTGATTTTCTGTCGAGATAAGCATTTTGAGTGATTTGCCGATCGGTTTCAGAACGGATTGCATCAAAATTAACTATTTTTTGCTTGACATTCATTGTGGAACAAAAGAGATTTTCCCGGCGAGTTAAGCATTTTGAGTAATTTGCCGATTGGTTTCAGAACGGCTTGCTTCAAAATAAACTATTTTTTGCCAGACATTCCTTTTGGAAAAAAAGTGATTTTTCTCGACGAGATAAGCATTTTGAGATATTTGCCGATTGGTTTCAGAACGGCTTGCATCAAAATTAACTATTTTTTGCTTGACATTCATTGTGGAACAAAAGTGATTTTCTGGCGAGATAAGCATTTTGAGTGATTTGCCGATCGGTTTCAGAACGGCTTGCTTCAAAATTAACTATTTTTTGCCAGACATTCATTTTGGAAAAGAAGTGATTTTCCCGGCGAGTTAAGCATTTTGAGTAATTTGCCGATTGGTTTCAGAACGGCTTGCATCAAAATTAACTATTTTTTGCCAGACATTCAATTTGGAAAAAAGCGATATTCTCGGCGCGTTAAGCATTTTGAGTAATTTGCCGATTGGTTTCAGAACGGCTTGCTTCAAAATAAACTATTTTTTGCCAGACATTCGTTTTGGAAAAAAAGTGATTTTTCTCGACGAGATAAGCATTTTGAGTTATTTGCCGATTGGTTTCAGAACGGCTTGCATCAAAATTAACTATTTTTTGCTTGACATTCATTGTGGAACAAAAGTGATTTTCTGGCGAGATAAGCACTTTGAGTGATTTGCCGATCGGGTTCAGAACGGATTGCATCAAAATTAACTATTTTTTGCTTGACATTCATTGTGGAACAAAAGAGATTTTCCCGGCGAGTTAAACATTTTGAGTAATTTGCCGATTAGCTTCAGAACGGCTTGCATCAAAATTAACTATTTTTTGCCAGACATTCATTTTAAAAAAAAAGTGATTTTCCCGGCGAGTTAAGCATTTTGAGTAATTTGTCGATTGGTTTCAGAACGGCTTGCATCAAAATTAACTCTTTTTTGTCAAGCATTCATTGTGGGAATAAAGTGATTGTCTCGGCGAGTTAAGCATTTTGAGTAATTTGCCGATTGGTTTCAGAACGGTTTGCATCAAAATTAACTATTTTTTGTCAAGCATTCATTGTGGGAATAAAGCGATTTTCTCCGCGAGTTAAGCATTTTGAGTGATTTGCCGATTGGTTTCAGAACGGCTTGCTTCAAATTTAACTATTCTTGGCGAGTCATTCATTTTGGAAAAAACGTGATATTCTCGGCGAGATAAGCATTTTGAGTGATTTGCCGATTGGTTTCAGAACGGCTTGCATCAAAATTAACTATTTTTTGCCAGTCATTCATTTTGGAAAAATAGTGATTTTCCCGGCGAGTTAAGCATTCTGAGTGATTTGCCGATTGGTTTTAGAACGGCTTACATCAAATTTAACTATTTTTTTGCCACATTTTCCTTTTGGAACAAAAGTGATGTTGTCGGCGAGTTAAGCATTCTGATAGAAAGATAGAAAGATGACAGATAGATAGATAGATAGTTGATTGATAGATAGATAGATAAATAGATAGATAGATAGATAGACAGATAGAAAGATGGATAGATATATAGATAGGTAGATAGATATATAGATAGATAGATGGCTATATATATAGATAGATAGGCAGATAGATAGATAAATAGATAGATAGAAAGATAGATAGATAGATCGATAGATCGATAGATAGTTAGATAGACAGACAGATAGATAGATAGAAAAATAAGTAGATAGATGGAAATGTAGATATATAAACAAAACGATAGATAGATAGGTAGGTAGATACGGACATAGATCGAAACGTAGACATATAGATAGGTAGATAGATAGATAGATAAATAGATAGATAGATAGATAAATAGAAAGATGGGTAGAAAGATAGTTAGAACGTTAGATGGATACATAGATAGATAGATTGATTGCTAGATAGATAGATAGAACGATAGATAGATACATAGATAGGTAGATAGATAGATAGATGGAAACGTAGATATATAGACAGATAGATACATAGATAGATAGAGAGATAGATAGATAGATAGACAGACAGATAGATAGATAGATCGTTAGACTGATAGATGGATGGATAGATAGATAGATAGATAGAACGATGGGTAGAAGGATAGATAGAATGATAGATAGAAAGATAGATAGATAGGTAGATAGATAGATAGATAGATAAATAGATGGGTAGATAGATAGATAGATAGATAGATAGATAGAACGGTGGACAGAAAGATAGATAGATAGACAGTTGGATAGATGGATGGAGAGACAGATAGATCAATATGTAGATAGATAGATAGATAGACAGATAGATAGATAGATACGTAGATAGATGAGAACGTAAATATACAGACAGATAGATACATAGATAGATAGATAGTTAGATAGATCGATGGGTGGATCGATAGATAGAACGATAGATAGACAGATAGATAGATAGATAGATGGGTACATAGATAAATAGAATGATAGATAGAAAGATAGATAGATAGTTAGGTAGGTAGATAGATAGATAGTTAGAGAGATAGTTAGAGAGATAGGTAGATAGATAGAGAGATAGATAGATAGATAGATAGCTACATACAGAGATAGATCGATAGATAGATAGATAGATGGATAGATAGATAGAACGATAGATTGAAAGATAGATAGATAGATAGATAGATAGATGATAGATAAATAGATAGGTTGATACATAGATCGATAGATGATAGACAGATAGATAGATAGATAGATAGATAGATACATAGATAGAACGATGGACAGAAAGATAGATAGATAGACAGTTGGATAGATGGATGGAGAGACAGATAGATCAATAGGTAGATAGATAGATTGATAGACAGATAGATAGATAGATATGTAGATAGATGAGAACGTAGATATACAGACAGATAGATACATAGATAGATAGATAGTTAGATAGATAGATAGATAAATAGGTAGGTAGATAGATAGAGATAGAATGACAGATAGCAAGATAGATAGATCGTTAGATTGATAGTTAGATAGATAGGTAGATAGATAGATTGATAGATACATAGGGAGATGGGTAGATAGATAGATAGAAAGATAGATTGAATGATAGATAGATAGATAGATGGGCAGATAGAGAGATAGAACGAAAGATAGAAAGAGAGATAGATAGAGAGATAGATAGATAGGTGGGTAGATAGATAGAACGATAGATAGGAAGATAGATATATAGCTAGATAGATAGATAGTTGGATAGATAGATAGATAGAAAGGTAGATAGATGGAAAGTTAGATAGAACGATAGAAAGAAAGAAATATAGTTAGATAGATAGGTAGATAGATAGATAGAGATAAATAGATAGATAGGTAGAACAATAGATAGAAAGATAGATAGATAGATAGATAGTTGGATAGATATATAGGTAGGTAGATAGATAGATAGATAGATGGATAGATAGATATATAGATAGATAAATAGCTATATATATAGATAGATAGGCAGATAGATAGATAGAAAGATAGAACGATGGGTAGAAGGATAGATAGAACGATAGATAGAAAGATAGATAGATAGATAGATAGATAGATAGATAGATGGGTAGATAGATAGATAGATAAATAGATGGGTAGATAGATAGATAGAACGATAGATAGAAAGATAGATAGATAGATAGATAGATGATAGATAGATTGATAGATAGATAGATAGATAGATAGGTTGATTGATAGATAGATAGATGCATAGATAGATACATAGACAGATA